>NW_019523559.1:0-893 GCF_002814215.2 Seriola lalandi dorsalis | reverse complement strand
TTTTGTATTTGTGTTGTGGCTTTTGAATTTTGTATTTGTGTTGTGGCCTTGCATTCATGTTGTGGCTTCTGTATGTGTTGACCAGTCTGGGGCACCATAGTTCCAGCATTTGTTTCTTCTGCTCTTTTCACCTCTGTCATTATGAGTGAATACCTGGACGTAAGCCTGGGGGTCAGTACATCTGAGTTCGAGACCCCTGGACTGACCCTTACATCACTCCATGCTGTAATACAGCCATACTCTAAAATCCAACAAATCTGCACTTTCTACACAGATAACTGATTTAGCTTGATTACAGAGGATTTAACATGAGCCCGGATTGTTCAGGTCTTTGAAACCTGCTTTACACTTATCTGGAGCTGCTGTCACAGTAACCGTCCTTCAACTCAAACTTTCACAAGGTCAGACTGATTCAGAATTAGTCGGATCACACTGAAGCCTTTAAAAGTTCACTGCATCTTTGAACTCATTTTCAGATATGACTGACTGCTTCTGCTCTTTTCCTCTGAGGCTTCAACGGAGAATGTTGTTGTAATTATGGATTTCCAAAGAGAACATGTAGGCTGCTGAGAAACCACAGAGGCCTTTTAGTGTCAGACACATAAGCAGCTGAAAAGTTAAACAATTAAAGTTCCTGTTATTTGAGCTATAAAACAAAAAAAAAATATGACAAAATCTCACAACCAGAGTTCAAGCTCACACACTGGAAGAAGAACTAACTTCCTGGAAAGAGGTAAGTGTTACTTGACCACCTCACAAATCAAATGTGTTTTTCTGAACAGCTACACTTGAAGGCGGGTTGAAAAGCCAGCTGTCATGTCGAGGGAGGAGATGCAATATCATTTAAATATGGTAATAATGGCACACAGTTTCACACAGTCAAAGTGCTTAAA
>NW_019523558.1:0-650 GCF_002814215.2 Seriola lalandi dorsalis | reverse complement strand
AAACAGAGAGCCAAACAAACGCTGGTTGATGGTTCTTGATATTAGCCAATAGTAAGAAGATTATTTGATGAGATAAATGTTTTAAATCCAGTATAATCTGATATTAAACTTAACTCAAATTTAGTTAAACAGCTAGCAGCTAATCCAAACAGACAGCTACAAATTCTTTCAACCAAAAGACCCACATAAAGAAGCAAAAGTAGTAGAAGTAAAAGTGGTTAATATTATGAAACATAACAGTCTTGCTTTTGAAAATGAAATAACGTTAGCCAACTAGGTACTGTATCTTAGGTAATCAGCCTGGAACACAATGTAACCTCAGGCTATGTGAGCTAGTTAGCCTAGCTGACCCTCTAACCTCAAATTAGCCACATTAGCCTACTCTAGCTATTTAAGTGAGCTAGTTAGCCTAGCGGGCCCTCTAACGGCTAACTATCCACAGCGTAATGTAGCTATTTAAGTGAGCTAGTTAGCCTAGCTGACCCTCTAACCTCAAATTAGCCACATTAGCCTACTCTAGCTATTTAAGTGAGCTAGTTAGCCTAGCGGGCCCTCTAACGGCTAACTATCCACAGCGTAATGTAGCTATTTAAGTGAGCTAGTTAGCCTAGCGGACCCTCTAACCTAAAACTAGCCACGTTAGCATACTG
>NW_019523557.1:0-888 GCF_002814215.2 Seriola lalandi dorsalis | reverse complement strand
GAGGAGGAGGAGGAGGAGGAGGAGGAGGAGAAGAAGATCTCAGTGGGTTTCAGACATGGATTGATTTGGAGGCGGAGCTGTCAGCAGGAGAGCAGAAACTGAACAGTTCATGTTCCTCAGATTTTAGTTTTCAGGGTGGAGACGCCTGAGAGAGTTCAGAGCATCATGGGACACTGAACCACACGGGACGTGGTCTACAGGACCGATCAGGGTCTCAGGACAGACTAGTTCTCATCAGGTCTGCAGTGAAGTCTGTGATCACTGTTTAACGCCAGCTGCTGATGAATCATGTTAAAGTGTCCGAGCTGAGAGAGCAGGAAGAGTCTGAGACAACAGACCAGAGACCACAGACCAGAGACATCAGACCACAGACCAGAGACATCAGACCAGAGACAACAGACCACAGACCAGAGACATCAGACCAGAGACAACAGACCAGAGACCACAGACAACAGACCAGAGACAACAGACCAGAGACATCAGACCAGAGACATCAGACCAGAGACAACAGACCACAGACCAGAGACATCAGACCAGAGACATCAGACCAGAGACCACAGACAACAGACCAGAGACAACAGACCAGAGACAACAGACCAGAGACAACAGACCAGAGACAACAGACCACAGACCAGAGACATCAGACCAGAGACAACAGACCAGAGACCACAGACAACAGACCAGAGACCACAGACCAGAGACAACAGACCAGAGACCACAGACAACAGACCAGAGACCACAGACCAGAGACCACAGACCAGAGACCACAGACCAGAGACCACAGACCAGAGACAACAGACCAGAGACAAACAACCAACCAGAGACAAACAAACAACCAGAGACAAACAACCAGAGACAAACAACCAGAGACAAACAACCAGAGACAAA
>NW_019523556.1:0-570 GCF_002814215.2 Seriola lalandi dorsalis | reverse complement strand
GGGGGGGGGGGGGGGGGGGGGGGCAAGACACAGAGAGGGAAGAGAGACAGAGAAAGAAGGAAGATAATAAAGCAAAAAAGATGAAAAATGAGAAACAGTAGGACAAAGGAAGAAGGAAAGGAAGCAAGAAAACAAGATTAGGTGGGATGAAAGAGGAGGAGGAGAGAGGGAGAGAAGACGTGAGAAGATGATGAAGAAAAAAAAGACAAAGACAAGAGAGACGAGACAAGGAAAGAGAAAAGATGAGGAGAAAAATAGATGGACAGAAGGAAACAGGAGGAGAGGAGATGAGAGGAAAGGAAAGGAGAGGAGAGGAGAGGAGAGGAGAGGAAAAGAGAGGAGAGGAGAGGAAAGGAAAGGAGAGGAGAGGAGAGGAAAGGAAAGGAAAGGAGAGGAGAGGAAAAGAGAGGAGAGGAGAGGAGAGGAGAGGAGAGGAGAGGAGAGGAGAGGAGGAGAGGAAAGGAAAGGAGAGGAAAGGAGAGGAGAGGAGAGGAGATGAGAGGAAAGGAAAGGAGAGGAGAGGAGAGGAGAGGAGAGGAGAGGAAAGGAGAGGAGAGGAAAAGAAAGGAG
>NW_019523555.1:0-662 GCF_002814215.2 Seriola lalandi dorsalis | reverse complement strand
TTTAATTCATTTTAAAGATATTATTTAATATTAATATTTTTAATATTAATATTTCCTTAATTTGTGATAGCCAATAAATTGATAAACAACCGAAATCTAACACATTTGGTGTCCAGCTCATGAGGTAGAGTACTGTTAACATAATGGTGCCGCCCGTGTGAGGCCGAGTACTAATGATTTCCAGTTACTAATAGAGCTCAGACCCAACATAATGGTGCCCCGTGTGAGGCCGAGTACTGCTGGCAAATATTCATAATTGTGCAATATTAAATTCATAATTTGGCCAAACCGCAAAGGTTGAAAAAATTTTTTTAGTCCACCACAGGAGTAAACGTCCAGGTGTACTTACAAACAAGTGCACTGTGGTGAGAATTGGTTTACTAATTTTACCTTAAGTAATATTAGACGTCCTCCAGTTATTAATAGCTAACACATAAGCCTTAGTATCAAGAGCCTGCTATTGTTGCTAACAATTCCAGTTGAGTTTAGTCTGTAGGAAATGTAAGAACCTCAGTTCAGCATTTGAATACCACGTGTTCAATGCTATCTAGTAAAGCTGTCAGAATTGCTGCTCCCTTTAACATTAAACACTGTGTGCCGACAGCCCTGTGTAACACAGAGAGCTTATACCTGGCTGTTACTGCCAAGCATTTCAGCCTGAG
>NW_019523554.1:11270-11652 GCF_002814215.2 Seriola lalandi dorsalis | reverse complement strand
GCTGCACAAAGCTCGGGCATTTTAACACTAACTGATGGATTACTTGTCCCTGTCGGAGCAGAGAGGAGGAGCCACCGACTCCACAGCTTCTCCTATTGGTGCAGCAATGATCCTGTCAGTCCTCACCACAGCTGCAGCTGTTTCAGCATCAGAGGAAGAGAGTTTAAGAGCCCGGCCGCACATCATTAGTGGCAGCTGACATGATAGGCAGCTCGCCTCTGTACCTCCTTTGTGTGTAATTTGTGATTTGGTTTGAGATTTACCCTCCTGGTTACGCAATAAATTAAATAAGTAAATTTGATTTACCAGTAACACCTGGTTTTATGTTGCTTCCCTTTTCCCCTAGCTGGGTCGTAACATAAAGACAAGACTGCCAACATGC
>NW_019523554.1:9222-10921 GCF_002814215.2 Seriola lalandi dorsalis | reverse complement strand
GAGGTTTTACTTTCTTAGCAACGTGGTTCCACAAAGGGTTTATATCTTGATGCTTCATCTGAACAGCAGCATCTACTGGCCTGAATGCAAAATGGGTAAATACAAACGTTTGTCCATCACACATTGAATGTAAGTATAAGGGAAAGCATGATTGTATTTTATAATCCTAGCATAGATTTATATACTGTCAAAGCAAATAAAAATGTCTTGTATACATCAAATGTGTCAATATCAGTCAAGTTAAGCTCAATGTCTTTGTTTTAACTGTAAAAACTGTAAGTTAGTTTGCAATGTGGGCAAAGAACATGTAGCTTTACTTTTAAATGTCAGCTTTGGTGGTTGTGCTGTAACTCTGTAATATAAGATGTGGCCAGAACTTTAGTTTAAAATGTTCAAAAAATGAATTAACACTATCAACAGCGTGTGAAGCAGCCACAGTGATGATGTCATGATCAAGACCTCCATCTGTTGTATTTCAGAGTTATCTACTGAAATGCGTATGTGCACCAGCCAGCCCTGACCTGTCCGGTGTTGTGATACCACTTTATGACACTAGACGCTGTGTGAGTCAGTGGCGCGTCAAGTCTGCCCTCAGTCCCACGAAGAAGAACAACTTCCGGCGGCGCTTGAAGTTAGCATCACAGAAACACAGGAATGGCTGAACCTCCTAAAAGACGATATTCATCTGCATCCTGAAGGACCGCTCCCGACAAGAAACCACGTTCAACGGCAAAGAAAAGAAGCAACATGAGTAAATCTCGACGTGGCTTTCCACCGCTGGAGAAGCTCCTGAGAGGAAAGAGATGCGGTTTGATGCCAAGCTCGCAACTTTCCTGTTAGCCTGGGGAGTAGCTTCAATGTTAGCTCTTTAGCTACAGGTATAATCAGTGCAACGACTGACAAACCGTACCGACAAACATTTCAGGTGGTGATATTGACGTTGTCAACAGACGTTTTAGCGGTTTCTAGGATTGTGTCTGTTGCTCTCGGCTGTTGTCCAGCTAATGACGTCAGTAACTTTAGGCTCATCTTGTAACTGATGACTGTAACTTGAGATTGTATGGAGCCAGTAGACCGAGTGAATACACGTCGATCGGTTCACCATGTTGTAACCACTTTACATTACTGTTAGGAGATCAGCCATGATTGAAAGTGCACTAGGTCTTAACATTTCTCAGGAGATTTCAGCATCCCTCTGTCTTCATCAGGACCTGAGCCAGTACAGGTGCAATACCGCCTCCACCTGTTTCACCAACCGCAGAGAGTCCAGACACAGTGAGGAGGGTCTTGGTGAGTAACATGCTGTCATTCACTTTTAACAATAAGACTTTACCACTGTGATTAAATCAGACCCACAGTGTAAACATGTCCATACTGCTGATTGTTGATAATGAATATACCACTGCCTATATTGGTTATGTATTTTACAGTATATTTTTATTACTCAACTTGTTGTTGATTTAGTCTGTGTACATTGAGTTCTTATCACACCTGTAGTTGTTTACCCTTCATTTCCTTGCATTTACATTTCATAATATCCATACTGTATTTTTGCATATTCACATCTATCCTCACATTTTATTATACTCACACAACAGACCTAACATGTTTGAATATAAAGAACTTGTATGATCTAAAGGAATTGTCTTATCACATGTTCATCTGTATCAGGACCAGAAGTCCAGTCTAATCTTCACCA
>NW_019523554.1:410-8858 GCF_002814215.2 Seriola lalandi dorsalis | reverse complement strand
AAACTTACTTACTTTCTGAGTCTGTCTTTGTGATGATGTCATCATCCCGTCCTCATGCTGCTATAACCTGCCAAGGCCCACCTGTGTCCTGCAGGATCCCCTTGCCTTCATAAATCTGCACGTGTATGACACTGAGGTTACAAGTATTTAGATCCTCTTTTCACACCTGAATTTAAATTCTACTTGTAACCTCAGTGTCACACGCAGGAATTTTGAGCACCAGGTTTTACAGTTTTGTGATTTGTATGTGTTCAGACGTTGAGGGAAGCTCTTCCTCTTCCAGTGTCTTTGTGTTGCTTCATCACTAATGTCTTTGTTTTTAGGAAGGAATCTCTTCTACAAATTCTTCACATGTATCATTTGTTCAGATTTATCCATAAAGTCTTGTTTTTATTACAGTTTATGCTAAATGAGGTTAAAGTGGATGGTTGCTACATCTCTTATGTTCTGAAGTCCATAGACTTCCTCAAACATTTCATAGTCAAAAGAGCAGCTGATATTTTTCCTTTTGTGTTTTCATAGGGACGGCAGAATCCACCTCGGGCCAGAACCATGTCATGCACATGACTCCACCCCACACATATAGACTCAAGTTACACTCAAAATGATTCTGAGCTTGTAAAGTGACCTTAACAAATAATCCCAGTGTTTGTAGTAACCTAGAGGCTAACTATGAGCAACTAGCAAACAATTGGTGTTGTTTACATTTCTGTCATCAAATTACTAATATGAAAATAATCTGGACAGGAAGCGCTGTGCAAAAGTTTAAGTCACTCTAAATGTTTATATTCTTTTCCATCATCATCATCAGGAGGCATCTGATTGGTCCAGATTCATCCAAACCTTGTGGTTTCTTCCCCTCACTTCCTCCTCACGTTTCCTGATTGTGCTGAAAGGACATGTCTAAACAGGAACAGGAAGTAAGGTGGGACTGTCTAGAATACACACACACCTTTTTTCTTTTATTCACAAAATCAATGTCCAATACAAGTTAGAGAATGAATTTACAAGAAGGAATAACATTAAATAAACAATAGTGGAAGATGAGTCACGTGACCGGCCGGACAAGATGGCGGCTTAGGCTTTTTGCGCCTCTCCCATCCTCCCCGTTTTTTGCTAGTTTACCCCTTCAAATTCATTTTTGTACTGATATTTGTGACGCCTTTAATTGCTTGGAACAAAAATGACTGAATCTGGGAAAAAGAACAGTGCAGGTGGAGCCTCTGCGAAGTCGAACAAAGGAACTCGTGCTACCGAGCTGGACGCTGTGGCAGACACGCTAATGATGAAACAACGTGAATATCTAGAGCCTCGGTTCGCTCAACTTCACGAAATGGGTAAAAGCACAGAGGATAAATTAAACACGATTCAATCTGATCTGGCCTCGCTCTCGGCGAGTATTGGTGTGGTGAAAGCAGATGTCAAGGCTCTGAAGAGCGCTGTCAAGGAAAACTCGATGTTAGTTGCTAACCACGAGACGTTCGTATCATCGGGCTGAAAGAGGGAGCCGAGGGGTCGAACAGTGTGCAATATCTGAACCGGGCACTGCCGGAGTGGTTCCCGTCTCTTCAGACTGCGCAGCCGGAGATAATGCGGGCCCACCGGATCTACGATGGTCGCTCTGCCCGTGACAGGCCCCGCACTCTCATCTGCAACGTCCTCCGCTACACGACACGGCAGGCTATTCTCCGAGCTGCGAAGAAGGACCCGGTCACCGTTGACGGCAAGAGAGTGAGATTTGCCGCTGATTACAGCAATCACACGGTCAAGCGCCGGCAGGCCTTCACCCAAGCGATGGACACCGCGCGAGAAAGAGGAGTTGAATTTTTTTCTCCTTTACCCAGCGATTCTGAAAATCAAAGATGGGCCGGATTACCGTGTCTTCAGAAACCCCAGAGAAGCAGAGGATTTCCTCAACTCCCGACCGATGACGACGCAGGAGAGGTCCCCTCGGGCTCCGGCTTGCGAGGCGATCAGCCGGCACACCCGGACCAACACCGCACAGGCGGCTGCGGAGGACCCGTAACAGCCCCTGAGCGTCACTCTGGTTCTGAACCGCAGCTAATAGATGGATATGAATCTCATTCACGCGTAATCTTTCTGGAGTAAGTTAGTTCGTGGACTGGTTAAGATGTCGCTCTCTCCGTTTACTCTTGGAGTCGCCACGAACTGCCTTCACACCTGGCATTCAGCCACTTTCCCTTTATGCCACAACGGATTACAGTGGATGATCTTTGATTTCTCCTTCACGCTCATTTATTGTTTCTGACTTTAAGCGCCTGCTCGAGGAGCGGGCGTTATAATGGACGCTAAAATAAGGTAACGTGCACATAACACTTTACTGCCTTTTTTGACCTTATGTTAAAGTGACTGTTTAGACTCAGGTCTGGGTATCTTCAGGTTATAATACAGTCGCACTTAGGATCTCCTGTTGCTTTTCATTGACAGCCTGAGTTGCTCTATTTATTTTGTTTAGCTCATCACAATTCCAGATAATCCCTAGTCACTGAGAGTGGCGGTTATTGTCATAAAGTGATATCTTTGGTCACGGAATAATTGTGCAACGCTAATTGCTTTGATCTACTTGACTGTTGCCGTTTCACTGCAGCAATTTCCTGGTAGTTTTGTTCCATCAACAGTTTTATGTTATAATACAATACAAGATCAGCTGAGGAGCATTTCTGCTTTCACACTTTAAGAGCTTGCCTCACATTATGGAGCAGTTTTTAGTTTAACGTCCGGCACAGTCAGCGCATATAATGTTAAGACAGCTACCTTAGTCTCATACTTGAAGTCACAGTTATACCATACTTTGTGTTTATACTTCAGACATCTTAAGGAATTCAGTACATTCGTATACGCAGTCCCTCACTGTATGTTTTATGCATCCAGTTTTAAGCATTGAAGGGATGACGTCTGTGAGGGGTTTTTGCTTTGTAATTTCATTTGGGGAGGGATGGGGCTGGCGACTACTGTCCTGTTGCCGCCCAATTTCCGACGATGGTCACGGAGCCAAGTAATAGGGGAGGGTTAATAGTTAGGGCACGTTTTTTGCTCTCTTGGGGGGTTGTGCTGGGAGGGGGGTGGGTTAAAACATCATTTGTTTTTCAGTCTTTTTCTTTTTATTTGTTTCTATGTGGAGCGGCTCACACTGTGGATTTTGTGTTACTTTCTTTTTGTAGGGAAGGAAAAGGGCTTGACTGGATTAAGTTGTATACATATCTGTCTGGGTTCATTTTTTCAGATGGTCACGGGTGCTGTCCTCATGTCTTTGTCGGCATTCACTATAGAGGTCAATACCCTAAATTATGCCTGAGCTTAATGTCTTGAGTTGGAATGCAGGTGGTCTGAACAGTCCCCACAAAAGGATTAGCACGCTGGGTTTATTACGTAGGAGGAGAATTGACGTTGCATTAGTACAGGAAACGCATCTCCTGGCTGCTGATATTAGACGCCTTGCGGATAAACATTATCATGTGATATCTTCCTCCACATCTGGTACAAAGACCAAGGGTGTGGCTATCGTAGCCAGACGTAGCTTTAAAATTAAAATCCAAGACACGTGGTCTGATACAGAAGGCAGGTTGACAATTGTTAAGTCAGAAATTAGTAACAGGAAAATAGCCTTCATATCAGTGTATGCACCGAACTGTTTTGATAGAGTCTTTTACGACAGTTTGACAAATAAGATGCTGGAGCTGAGTGAGTATTTGTTCATTGTGGGGGGAGACTTTAACGCGGTTTGGAAGGCAGCTAATGACAGGACAGGCAAATCTGAGACAAGGGATCAGAAACAAGCATCTGCAGCTTTACAGGCATGGGCTAACAGTCTGGGTCTCACAGATTTGTGGCGTTCGTCGAACCCGTCAGTCAGTGACTACTCCTTTTTCTCGGCTCGACACAAATCTTGTTCAAGAATCGACTACATATTTGCATCCCCTAAACTCTTTAAAAACATTCACAATGTATTGTTGCTTCCCATAGCCCTTTCTGATCATAAAGGTGTGCTTTGTACTGCGATACTCAACAGCGCTTTCCCTCGCGCACCGAAATGGCGCTTCAACACGTCTCTATTGAAACAGGAAGAATTTAGGACACAATTTACGGAGAAGCTTAGGGAATTCTTGGAGTTCAATGTTGGCTCGGACGATGATCCAAGAATACTTTGGGACGCAATTAAAGGTTTTATCAGGAGTAATGCCACTCTGTTTGCCTCCAACCAGCGCAGGGCCCAAATGTCTAAGTTACATGAATTGGAAAGCAAACTAGCAAAACTAGAATCTGTGTTACCTGCTAATCTATCGGAACAGATAGTTTCACAGCGTGAGGTGGTCAGAAAAGACATTAACGTCATCCTCAGACGCCAGTCAGAGTTTTTAATCCATAGGACCAGGCAACGGTATTATTTTCATGGGTCAAGGCCCAGCCACCTGTTGGCGATGAAGATTAGGTCAAATGAGCAGTTCGCTGATATTTCTTCAGTCAAATTACAGTCAGGAGCTATCACCACTGATCCAACACAGATCAACAACACTTTTCTCAGTTTTTACTCTGACCTGTACAAATCAGATATATCTCTCAACAAAGACAAGTGTGACGATTTTTTGGCTCAATTAAAGTTACCTCGCCTTGCGGTGGAGGAGGCAAATGATTTGGCAGAACCAATTTCTCTTGAGGAACTTAAAAGGGCTGTGCTAAGTATGCAAAGGGGCAAATCAACCGGGCTCGACGGCATACCACCAGAATTTTACGCAGCTTTTTGGGACCTCCTTGGCCCATTGCTTCTCAGTATGATCCACTTTTCAATAGAGAAAGGTGCTTTCTCTAGGGATGTCAATATAGCTGTAATAAGCTTATTACTGAAGAAAGATAAAAACCCTGCAGAATGTAGTAGTTATAGGCCCCTTAGCCTGTTGAATGCCGATGTTAAAATATATGCCAAGGCACTCTCCCATCGCCTGCAACCTCATATATTATCACTAGTTCACTGTGACCAGACCGGCTTTATGAAGTCACGTATGGCATCGGACAATGTCCGCCGACTGCTGCATATAATTGACGCAGCAACAGACCTCAAAACTCCAGCAGCTGTTTTATCCCTAGACGCGATGAAGGCGTTTGACCGCCTTGAGTGGTCCTTTTTGTGGTCGGTTTTGGGAGCGATGGGTTTTGGAGAAGGCTTTATAAAAATGATACAGTTGTTATATTCAAACCCCTCTGCAATGGTTCTTACAGGTAACATTTGCTCCACTCTGTTCCCAGTGTCTAGATCATCTCGTCAAGGCTGCCCTTTGAGCCCGACGCTGTTTGCTCTATCGCTTGAACCCTTGGCGCAGATGATCCGGTTATCGTCAGTTATTAAACCCATAACTGTTCATAACACACACCATCACCTGGCACTTTACGCTGACGACATTTTAGTCTTTCTGGGAGACCCATTGCAGTCTGCCCCCCACCTTTTATCAATGTTGGATGAGTTTGGTGCACTATCAGGGTTCAAAATCAATTGGTCAAAGTCAGCTTTGCTGCCATTGAATGAAGCGGCCAAGACCTCTCCTTTGCCCTCCAATATTCCCTCAGTTCCACATTTTAAATACCTGGGCATCGAAATATTTTCCTCTCTACATCTTATTGTGAAGCACAATTATACGGAATCACTGAACAAAGTCTTGGGTGATCTAGAAAGATGGGCTAGCCTGCCCAACTCACTCCAGGCACGCATTTCTATTGTCAAAATGAATGTAGTGCCCAAAATAAACTTTGTCAGCTCCATGGTCCCCCTCTCTCCCCCTGCTGGATACTGGGGTAAGCTTCATGCGGCCGTTTCGAAATTCATATGGAATGGGAAGAGACCCCGTCTTAGATTTGCTACCGTCCAGCGCAGGAGATTAGATGGGGGTTTAGCGGTGCCCAACTTTAAACTTTACCACTGGTCCTTCACTCTTAGACCCCTTGTCACATGGTTTGACTCTCAGACAGCAGTTTCTTGGCGTACAATGGAAGAAAGGATGGTGCAACCATGGTCTTTGGCAGACGTTTTATTTGCAAATATTTCTGTACAGCAAAGTCAATTGCGTTGCGGCCCCATCGTGACTCATCTGATCCAGGTCTGGCGCTCAGCGGAAAGGATTTGTGATATATCTTGCAGATGGCACCTGCAGTCTCCGATTTTTAATAATAAAGGTTTACTAACTGGGGGGAGACCTGTCACCTACTCTCAGTGGGAAAAGGGAGGGGTACATTTTTTGGGCGATATTTTCGACTTAGGTGGTTTGCGCTCCTTTCAAGATATTAAGAATAGCTTCAATCTGCCAGGCACGTCCTTCTTTTTTTATTTGCAACTGAGGGCAGCCCTTAAAGCACATGGGGTACCCTGGCAGCATCCGCTGCCTACACATCCACTTCATGAATTGATTGTTACTAAAAGAGCTGCGAGGGGAATGGTATCCACTCTATACTTATACTTGCTTGAGGCCACCTACAAAACGCTCCCAGTGGACAGGGTGTGGAGGGCCGATGTCCCAGGGCTGGATGAGGATTTTGATTGGGACAAAGTGTGGGTCAATATCAAACTCACCTCTCAAAATCCTGACCACCAGCAAATCCATTATAATTTCATACACAGGACCTACCTGACCCCTCGTAAGCTACATCTTATGAAAGTTATCAATGATCCCTCGTGCACCCTGTGTACATTGGGAACCCCTGGCACTTTCCTCCACATGGTGTGGGAATGTCCCCCCGTTGCTTGTTTTTGGCAGGGTGTGGCCGCTGAGCTGACAGCACTCATATCGGAGACAGTACCTGTGACCATACCAGTGTTATTATTAAATGATCTTTCGGCGTTCCGAGCCCCTGAATGTCAGAAACGTGTATTGTTGGCAGGTTTAACAGCTGCTAAGAAGATGATCGCAGTACGCTGGAAGCCCCCTCACACTTTGACCATCCGACAGTGGATTCTAACTTTTCTTGATGTTGTGTATATGGAGCTATCGACAGCCCGCATAAATGGGGCCAAAGAGGCAAATGTGAATATGTGGCTCGCTACAGCTGAAACATTGAAGGGCTCACTCTGATCCTTGTGGTCCGTTGTTTATCTGATCTACCTCACTTAGCACAGTGAATCACTCAGCAAGTCTATGCTAACTGTCCATGTAGTCCCTTTTTTGGTTTGATTTTTTTTTTTTTTCCTCTTTTTGTTATTGTTGTCTGTTTTAGCCGCACCTTTCTTTCCCTTTTTTTTTTTTCTTTCTTCTCCTCATTCTAGGTATGTCTGTGTGGGGGGTGGGGGGATTGATGTAACGGTATGTTCAGTGACTGTACATCATTATTTGTTTTATGTTTGAATGAAAATAAAATAAAAATTTGATCAAAAAAAAAGGAAATCACACAAGAATTGGAAAAACATTACAATGGTGCATCAAATGGGCTTTAGCTAATAATCTATATAATGTCAAAAGAGAATAGGTGTGCATTTCCAAGACAGCACAGTTCAAGCCTCACTTCTACGAATTACAAAATAGCACAATCTTTTTGGACGCGCACACACACGCAGGCGCTCGCCGACATACCGACACACACTTTGCCGCTGCTGTATCACTGTATCACACCAATGTCATTGCCGAGCTCGTGCTGATGATGAGAGCCGCGCGCTCACTGACTGACCGACTGACTGACTGACTGACTGACCGACTGACTGACTGACTGACTGACTGACTGACTGCTCTCCTCCAGGTCCGCTGTTCCCACAGACACCCACCCATCATCCACCCACCCACCGGCAGACACCAGGCGGAGGAGAGCCGGGGACGGGATGCCTTTCTCGGAAGGAGAGCCGGCGGCGGTGCCCGCGTGAGAGAGGGGACTCCGGAGCTCCCGCACCGGGAGACAGCGATACAGACACGGCTGTTCATCCGTCTTTAACTGGTGAAATAATCACCTATTAGAGCCACTGATCCATTGATCCCATTGATTGTTGAGTGGGACGAAAGAGAAGAAGGAGACCGAGCGCACCGGAGACACCGGGACCATGATCCGGAGCTGCTCAGGGGTTATCTCTGAAGGATAGAGCCGAGAGGAAGAGAAGGAGCAAGAAGAGGAGAGAAGGTTCATGATCTTTTCTGCTCGTGCGACACACTCTCAATAATCCTGTTCCTCTATTGATCCATTGATTGGTGACTGTTTGTTTTGCGCACCGGGACCATGATCCGGATTTGCCCGAGAGTTACATCCGAAGGTTAAAGAAGAGAAGAAGAAGAAGAAAAACAACAAAAAGAAGACTGCTGTTTGTCATCTGCTGATAAACCAGTGCTCCCAGTAAGTCGGTGACTGGTGTGCGTTGGGAGGAAGAAGCGGAGGAGGTTGTTAAAATAGACGCGGGAGCGCAGCGGAGACGGCCGGGACGATGATCAGGATCTTCCCGGATTTCAGCGTCCAGGTGACAGCCTC
>NW_019523554.1:0-390 GCF_002814215.2 Seriola lalandi dorsalis | reverse complement strand
ATATATGTGTGTGTGTGTGTGATATTTACCTTTAATAATAACAAGATTAACAATATCTGAAGTGTCATTATCCATCAAGTTAAAGTAAATTACATCATTCTAGCTGAAAACGTACTGAAAACACATGGATCCACCTCAAATCTAATTTAGATATTATTTTAAAATGGGTACTGAGGAAGACGGAGAGATGTGGTCAAAAGCTCTGGAAAAAGGCGAGCAAGTGAATCATAAGTGAAGATTATTTGTCGGAGTATTTCCACAAAGTCAGTGAAACAATTAAGATAATAATATTATTATAATAATAGTTGAATTAGTTTCATTGATCTGGTGAGAAACTGTTTAGATGGACAAGTGACAGAGCTGAGGAGGAGGGGGGAGGGAGGAGGAGGA
>NW_019523553.1:0-483 GCF_002814215.2 Seriola lalandi dorsalis | reverse complement strand
GTAAACATTGCTGTGTCCTTATTTCATTTGCTCCACTACATTTGAACAAATTCATTCACTGATCCACTTTGATGTAACCCCAACGTGGCCATCGCCTTCTCATGATGACGGCGGCCATGTTGTCTTCTTTGCACTGGTGGAGTAGATGTTGGTTGGAAATTCTTGCAGTATTTTTTCCGTAGACTTTTCGTCTTTCTCAGCTTGGTGCTGGTGCTGGTGCTGGTGCTGTACTGGCCCCGACTTGGCGTTTCAGGCCCGGCTGCTCCTCCGTCGTGTCTGACGGTGCTTCCTCGGTAGGTGAACTCTTCAGTTGCGGGCAGGTTCGTCCTGTCTTCTTGGATCGGTGGAGGAGTCTGGGATGTTTAGCATCATCAACTCTTGTTTTCTACAGGTTGATCTTGGTGCTGGTGTGTGTACAAGACGAAGGCCACGTCATCGGCAGAGCCTAGATCTCCCACCGATGAGACGAGAGTCCATCTGACG
>NW_019523551.1:9539-11175 GCF_002814215.2 Seriola lalandi dorsalis | reverse complement strand
GATAAAGCTAATGTTACAAGAACCAGACCCAGAGCGAAAGAACAATACTAGGACTGATACAACTAGATCCACAATAAGTGACATAAAACACTCTGACAAGAGGAAAATAAGAGCACATGAATTCAAAATAATTTAACATACAGTCGGTGTAATCAGAAATTGTTATACTCTAAATATGATCAGGAACCAAAATAATAACAATAAGAATAAGAATAACACAGAGTACTTCATTCAGTTATGCCATTAACTACAGTGTCTGACATACTGGATCAATCAGTCCTCTTTAAACTCAGTCAACAACTAGCAGAGCACGAACATAACTTCTCCACATCTTCACACTTTCGCGCCAAGGCGGCAGTGAACAAAAAGACGTAAACACAACATGGCGGTGAGTAACTAGTAACGTGAAACTATCTGAAATATGAGATTTCTCCTCTCACCATTGACTTGCTGAGGCTGGCTGACGTCCTAACGACGTTTACAACACGTTTAACCACGTCACTGATCACTAGTGTCAGTTACGTACGGTTGTAAAACTACTGACGTTCCTTTGCAACAATCTCTGTTACCATGACGACGCCCGCTGACACGTTCTACTACAGAAACAAACCCGATGCACGTGAACATCTCACAACTCTCTGAGAACAGAACAACAACCAACACTGCAGTTACGTCAGCTTTACGACAGTTTAAGAACGTAAAGTGAGTCGTGCGTTACCTGTGGACTGATAGAGAGACGACCAAACGTAGTGTCTTCACCTGTCCAGAGCTCGTTCATGTCTGAGCTGCGCATGTGCAGAGCCTCTCGCCAGAATCCCTCTAGCAAATACACAACAGCAAAAACAACAACAACAATAAACAAAACAGAGTTCAGCTTCAGTTTCAGTAAAAGTGAACATGTGGCCTTTTTGTAGAAATATATAAGTAATTCAAATGAGCTCCACCTTTACCAGCTGCAACATGAAGGTAATGCTCACACACTAATGCATTATAATCTAATAATCTAATATATATGATTCTGAAATGTGTCGTTCTGCATAAAGAGGACTGATTATTCTCTGTGGTTCTCCTACATGTTCCCCTGTAGACCAAACACTCACCCACCATTATAACCTGCATTCAAGAGGTGGAGGGAAGTTGTGGCTGCTCTGAGCTGTTACACCTGAACACTCAGTCTCACCTACAGTCAGACACTGAGACAGAAGCTGTGAAGTGAATGAAACTACTCTGCTGTTCAGTTTCACTGCAGTTAAATCCTGAGCAGAAGAAGAAAGTGTTTTATTTTGAAAGTCACCTCAGAGTGTCTGAGGTTTGTAGCAGTCAGATGTGTTTCCCTCTGTGTCCAGCAGAGGTCAGCATGACAGCACATCAGAGAGAGGACAGGTTTATTCTTGTTAGTGAAAAGTGTTCAGAGTGATAAACTCACACTGCAGAGAAAAGCTGATGAAATAAGTGAGAAGTTTCTGATCTTCTGTCAAATGTCTGTCACTATAATCATGTCTGAGCCTGAAGCAGGAAACAAACCCTGACAAACAGAGCTGCAGTGAGAGGAAACAGGAAACACTAGAAACAGGAAAACTTCAAAGCCACATTGATCAGATCAAAGTGGAAGTTTGATCAGAGCTGCAGTCGAGAC
>NW_019523551.1:3818-5039 GCF_002814215.2 Seriola lalandi dorsalis | reverse complement strand
ACGAAGGAGGAAGTTACCTCGATAACCTCGGATCCTGCTTCGTGGTGCGGGGCTCTGGGGTAAGTGGGAATCTATTTGTTTTAATTGTTTGTTCTTGTCTTTGTTCGGATTGTGGATCTAATAAATATAAAGAAAACATTTAAAGGAACATATATGTTTATTCTATCTCAACATGATAAATGTTTGTCAGATCCATTTTCATGTATTTTGTGATTGAGCACCATTGAAACGTGTTGGTGTCCAGCTGTTTGCTGCAGCAGCTGTTGTTCCCTCTCAGCGATCGCCACAGATTCAAGTCCAAGTGTTAAATATGTTCCTGTCTGACTGACGCTGAGTCACACAGACACAAACAGACTGTAACGGGCATCGTGCCCTGTGGCATTATGGGTACAGCAGGTCGAATACACCTGCGGTGACTCCAGTCTGCCAGCAGGGGTAGCTGTTGCTCCAGCACCATGTCCACAAAACACACACACACACACACACACTCACACACACACACACACACACACTCCGGCTGTGAGTGTGTGTGTGTGTGTGTGTGTGTGTGCAGAGTCTGCGTCCTGTCAGACTGTGATAACTTGATATTTGGAGGCCTGATGGTGTTCACATTAAAACAGACAGTCAGCAGCTCGTACGGCAGCATGAATGAACACAAAACACTGGAATGTGAGCATTATTAGCACACACACACACACACACACACACACACACACACACACACACACACACACACACACTGTGCTGTCCCACAGTCAAAGGTCTTTACACTTGATCCCCAGGGGATGATTTAACTGATGCTCTTGCTCCACCCTCAGGAACACCTCAGCTCCACTACAGGTGACTCATGGTTCCTGCCTCCATGTGGCCGGGAAGGTCAGTGTGTGGAGCCTGCAGACCCTCACTGATCTTTGAAAACTAGAACCACCTCCTCGTGGTCGTATCCCTCCGCCACTCAGACTAGTTCCGGCTCACACGTCAGCTCAGAAAGCTTCACCATCACCTTCACCGACCGCGGTCATGTCTGTTCATCTGACGGTCTTCAGTACGAACACTGTTGACCATGTTGTGTGTGTTTTGATGGTATCTTTCAGCCTGTCCTGGAGTGTGTGTGTGTGTGTGTGTGTGTGTGTGTGTGTGTCTGTCTGTGTGTGTGTGTGTGTGTGTGTGTGTGTGTGCTTTGGCAGCGTCCTGCTCTCCACAGATGGCAGCTCTCTGTGT
>NW_019523551.1:0-694 GCF_002814215.2 Seriola lalandi dorsalis | reverse complement strand
ACTGCCAAGACGCCGACGGTGGAGCAGCCCACTCTGAGCTTCAGAAACCTGTGGGTGACGTCACAGAGGAGGCGTCCATCTTTATTTACAGTCTGTGGTTTTCACTGGAGATATTTTCTACTACAAGTTCAAAATAGTGTAAGTGACCCACAGCCAGAACACGAAGAACCACAGGAGTATCAGCAAAGAGCAGAAATAACTCCCCCCCTCCTCCCCCCCCTCGGGTCAGTGCAGTCGGTTCCTCCCCCAGTCATGCAGGAGATGGAGTTTCTCCGAGGTCACGGTCGGCGGCTCCAGGCGTTAATCTCCTGCAGACCGCCGGCCAAACACCACAGCTCTGTGAAGCCCCAAGAGTCCGTATCATCATCATCATCATCATCATCATCATTATCATCATCATCATCATCCTCTGGAGGCTGGGGGGTGTTGGAGTCTTTGATTTTCTGAAAACCAGCAGAGGTGAAGAGGACAGGAAGTACGACGGTTCCTGGTCTGGATTTCGTCCAGCGCTCGTTCGGTGTTTGTGACAGCAGCAGCTGATTGCTCAACAGTTTGGCAACAACATCCAAAAGCTCCAGTGTGCAGTGAACACAACATGTGGTTTCCTTTAAAGAGAGACTCTGGTCCAGGGTTTATGTTCGTAGTTTCACTCCGGCAGAGTGATGAGCTGCTGTGGGCGTGGCCACCAGAGAAA
>NW_019523550.1:0-779 GCF_002814215.2 Seriola lalandi dorsalis | reverse complement strand
CAAGAATCAGGACAAACCAGTCTGTTCTACTGTCACACCCAAAAATACCAAACAAAAACTAGAATTACTGCTTCGCAGTTGTATGCCTCCGCCACTCAGACTAGTTTCAAATTACATCCATGTTTATCCAGGGTCGCCAGTGAGGTCACCTCAACCTTTGACCACCAAAACCTAATCACATAATCTTTGAGTCCAAGTGAATGTTTGTGACAAATTTGAGGAAGTTCTGTCAAGGCGTTACTGAGATATCATGTCCACGAGAATGGGACGGACGGACTGACTTACTATGTATGACTCTTCTTCCTTCCACAGTCCACAGGGACAAACTGACTCTGAGACTTTGACAGTAAAACAATAATGTTGGGGCGTCAAGTGGCGCAGTGGGTAGAGCAGGCGCCAAAGTCCTCGCCACAGTCGGTTCGAATCCCACATCGGACGGCCCTTTACTGCATGTCATTCCCCCTCTCTCTGCCTCCCCATTTCCTGTAACTCTCTACTGTGCTATCATAAAGGCATAAAAAGACCCCCCCCAAAAAAAAAAAAAATTTACAAAACAATAATGTCGTGTTAACACTCACCCACCTCAGTTTCTCTCCCCCTGCTTTGTCCAGTTAAAATGGCATCTGAACCTACTGAACACCTGCAGTTTTAATGACTCCTCCCCTCTGCAGTTACAGGAAATCATGAGTCTGTGTACCTGTGTATGTTGTTCACCAGTTACAATTTGTTTAAGTTAGTTTCAATTTTCTGACTGTTAAAATTAAAATTAATGTGCTTTT
>NW_019523549.1:5831-6902 GCF_002814215.2 Seriola lalandi dorsalis | reverse complement strand
GAGAGAGAGAGAGAGAGAGAGAGAGAGAGAGAGAGTTACAGAGCCACTTCTTCCTCCTTTATAACACTGCAGCAGGTGGAGGCGTGTCCCTCGGTCCCTCCAGGATGACGCAGCTAAAACACCTGATGTCTCGGCAGCTTTTCTTTTTTGCATTGAAACTGCAGGAGAAAATATAAAGTTGCTGCTATTTTCATTAAAAATAATGATTATAATAATAATAATTTGTTAAAAATCAAAGGCAACTTATTCCAGTGAGAATAGATCCAGGTGGTGACTCAGTCTTCACAACAGATTAATCAATTTATCAATTTATAACATCTTTTGATCTTCACTAATTAACCATTTAATCACTGAGCAGCTCAGAGGCGACAGCAGCTACCTCCATCTTTTAAGGTGGAATGTTTTCTTCAGTGTTACTTGATGCATGTTTGACATTTGGAAATCAATCAATACACCTTAAATGTCACCATGACTCTGAACATGTGTTTTATCAGCTCTACATGACGGACTCTTTATTGATGATTTCTGATCAAGTTTGCAGAGAAGTTGATGATTGGACAAAGTGCAATGAGAAGAGAATTCTAATTATTGCGACTTATTGTTATTATTGGACTGAAACTCACTTCCTCATCCACAAACCTTCCCATGTTGAATCCTCGTTAATAAACGACCATTATCAAATTCACTGGATTCAGGGAAGTGCATTAGATTTAAAAAGTAAATAAATCTTTATACTTGTTGAGCCAGATGACGGCGTTCAGGTCCAGGTGGTTTGTGGGTTCGTCCAGCATCAGCAGTGTGGGTTCCATGAACAGAGCTCTGTGGGCGCAGAGAGGAAGCGTGAGAGTCTGACGGGTTGAAGACGACCTGATCCATCAGGTGATCTGTGATGACGTCTGTGATGACGTACCTGGCGAGGGAAACTCTCATCCTCCACCCTCCTGAAAACCTCTTGGTGGGTCTGTTCTGCATCTCAGGGGTGAAGGACAAACCAGCCAGGATCCGTCTGGCTTTGGCCTCAGCTGCTGCAGCTCCGATCGCCCTCAGCTCCTCATACACCTGAGGGGAGGG
>NW_019523549.1:0-465 GCF_002814215.2 Seriola lalandi dorsalis | reverse complement strand
CACGGCGCCCTGTGCTCCTCCTCGACCGACATCACAACCATCAAACATGCCGGTGATTCAGAACGAAGAGAACTGTTGATGGTGAAACGCTCAGGTGTCCGTTACACCTGTCACTGAAAGGCCCCGCCCAGACCTGACATCATCGGCTGAGGAAAGTCTTTGTTGGTTGTGATCGATTTATTTTTGTTTTAGAAAGTCAGTTTAAAAATAACTCTTTCTCTTTTAGTCACATTTAGTTTGATAAACCTGGATCTTTATTTCTCGTCACTGAAGAGTTACCTGTCACACCTGGTTCATGCTGTTTTCTTTTCGTCAAGAACGAGCTGCAACAACTGAAGTAAAAGCACCAACGCAACAATATAAAAATACTTCAATACAAAGTAAAAGTCCTGCATTAAAAACTCGCTTTTCCCACTGACAGACGGACGGACAATAAACAATATGGCGGCTGCTCTGACTGTCGCC
>NW_019523548.1:0-4389 GCF_002814215.2 Seriola lalandi dorsalis | reverse complement strand
ACGGCACAGGAACTTTACGCAGCACTTACAATTATGACGCGTACCTGACAACAGGTTCTAGAACCAGTGACTTTAAGTTTGTGACATCTTACAATGACAACACACTTCCTGCTGACCAGACTCTGAAGAAAAGTGCATCAGACTTTGCTGAAGCGTTTGGAGAATTGGAAGGATGTTCAGAGGTATGATAACCTATATAGCATCGAATTTTATTCATGAAATCAAACAAAGTCCTGAACATTTTCGTTTTAGGTTCATAGAAATGGTTTACCTCTATTCTGTTGAGCATGCAGGTCTTTTTTGTCCATAATTTGCGTTTGGAGATTGTGATGCTTCCCCGGAGGTAGGGATAGTCGTCACGTGTGTTTTCACCTATTTCTATTTGTGTCTTAACGGTCCAGCCAAAGCCTTTGATTAACATGTACTTGCTTTTATTGTCATTTTTTGAATTGACCGTTTGAACAGTGTAAGACACTTGTGATAACGTTTACTCGTATGACTCAGCCTTAATGAACTGTCATTACTTTCATTTAATACCACATGCATCCATGATAATGACACTGACGAAAGTTCGTCATGGAGAATGATAACTCGTAGCCTAATGTTTTAGGACCATTTCAGTTTAACTTTGGTGGTATTTTTCATGAATACACAGAACAGTTATTTAAATCAGATACTTTACATTTTATGGTCTTTGGAGAGACAATAGACATTCTTCTATATATTTTTATCAAAATCTATATTCTCTGTTCACACAACATATCTGCCCTTGTCTTTGCCCACAGTTGCATCGTGTTCTTCGTGTCTGTCCTTTGAGTTGAACGGAACAAGTTGGTGCTGTCCTTGGTGCTGAAAGTTGAATTTGCTCTTTTGTTGTATTTTTTTAGTCACTTAACCTTGTCTTTCATTTTTACCATCTTTTTGAGTTTTAGATCATAATTTTACCTCGAAACTTAGTTTCCTGACTAGACAGTGAGGAAAAGTCCAACAGACTTAGCTGATTCTTTTGTAGATCCTGATATTTCCAACTTTAATACAATGAGAAATTTACATGTTCTTTCCTTCTTTCTTTCTTTCTTACATAACATATATCAAATTGGGTTTTTTGTTCAGGTTTTCGGTGTGCACGCATGAATCCATATCCCTAAAATTACTCAGTAAATTGAATATGTCAATTTTTCTAACTGAAACATGGTACAGAAAGAAATAATAATACCATGAATCTTACAACTTGCAATGGATACATCTTGAGGTGGAAAGAATGATATTTCACACTTTTGGCTAAATCAGTTGCAGTCACAGGGTTTCACTTACACAAATTATTTGGGAGACCATCTGACAGAAATGTTCAGGGTATAATTTGTATGTTTAATTTTGACACCCTTTGAGATCCACTTAAAACATTAAAACAGCTGTTTATTCCCTTTTCAAACCTGGATTACGTTTGGGGTGATGAGGTGGAAGGTTCCGTATGCAACTCTGGTGAAGGCTAAGAACTCTGTGAAGGTCAGGGAGCATCAGTGCCAGTGTTACATGGGCATGTAGGATATGGAAGGTTTTAGGTGCTGTACTATCTCCCTCTTCCTAAGAGGTCAGGGGATTTTCAAGAAATTATGTTTTGTCTAAGGTGCATCCTACAGTTGGGGAGGACGGTGTTTGTGACATGCTGTAGTCTGTGCATCATTTATTTATTTAATGTAAGTGAATGTTGTCATTGCTGTTTGTATTCTCCACTGTCCATGTGACGATATGAGTTTATTTCTTTGAGGAGGTGTATATTCTGAGGCAATGCAGTTAAGCGTGTGAATGTGTTTTGATTTGGTATGTGAGAGTTTGATGGGTTGGTTTCCTGCTTTTAAATAGTGTGGTGCACAGTTCTGTATGTAGAGGTAGGCAGACATGCATTGCTGCTTTTCAGGAAATTTTTTTTTGATTTTGGCATAATTTAACACTGGATGTATCACTTTCTTTTTCTACTTTGATATATTGTTGTATTTATGTGGTCTTCCAGTGCATAAGAGGTTTAATGTGTCAGAGACATAGTTTACAGCGTCTGCATGATAATATGTTGTGAGGAGACTTTGCTTATTAATACTAGCCAGAGATATTTGGTTTTTATATTCAGTTAGAGAATAGCCTTAATTTTTGAAATTTAAGACTGCAACTCATCATAACAATTAACAATTTTTTACATCCACAGTTCGTTATGAAGGTGCAAGAAGTCATACACCAAGTGATACATTTCCTTTATAATTTTAAGATCTTACTTTTACATTGTTAATATTATTATTATTAATTTTTGTTATTATTATTTCTAGGCATTTTATTATTTGTGCAGTCTGTTATTTCTTCATTCCCACTCATGGTGTCGCTATTCGCTAATCTACATGAAACATTTCCACTCCACCCTCTGGCTTGTAGACCAATAAAAGCCTAGATTTTTGTTTGGTGTAGGATTCATCCACAGTAACGGTGACGTGCTGTCGATTTTCTTTTTGGCTGAACGGTACAATCCTGATTCAGTTTGAAATCTCAACGGTACCGTTTTTCTCAGTAGCAGACTCATTGTCATGATGGTGCGCCAAATGAGCTGCTTCGTTTTCTTTCTATTGTGGCAAGTAGCGAATGGGGACGTGAGTTATTCCTTTCAGGAGGAAATGAAGCGCGGATCTCACATTGGGAATATAGCGAAGGATCTTAACCTGGACTCAAGTAAACTGTCTTCTAGAAATGCCCGTGTTGATGCCGCAGGGAATCGTAAACGATATTGTGACATCAATCTCAATACTGGGGATTTGATTCTTGCCGACAGGATTGACCGAGAGGAGCTCTGTGGAGAAAAGCTGTCGTGTGTAATAAAACGCGATCTCGTACTGGAGAATCCCCTGGAGCTGCATCTGTTCAGTCTACACATTCAAGATATTAATGATAACTCACCACAGTTCGACGAAGAACTGATCAATATAGAAATTCAAGAATCCACAGACAGGGGAGCTCGTTTTGTGATAGAGGAGGCGCACGATGCGGATGTAGGCCAAAATTCAGTTCAACACTACAGCCTTAAGAAGAATGATAATTTCGTTTTGGCTGCTGACGGAAACACAATAGAGCTCGTTCTTGATAAAGCGCTTGATCGTGAAAAACAAGATGAAATTAATTTGCTCCTCACAGCTCTAGATGGTGGCTCTCCTCAGAGATCAGGTACCGTAGTCATACACGTCACTGTGCTGGATGCTAATGATAACGCCCCAGTGTTTAGCCAGGCCGTTTATAAAGCCAGTCTGCCTGAAAACTCTCCTTTAGATACTGTGGTGGTCACAGTGAGGGCGACTGATGCAGACGAGGGAGTCAATGGAGATGTGACATATGACTTTGGACATGTTACTGAAGATGTGAAGAAAGTTTTTAGTATTGACCGTAAAAACGGGATGATAAAAGTTAATGGTGCGATTGACTTTGAAACTGTTACATCATATGATTTGCGCATTAAAGCAAAGGATGGTTTAGGATTATCGTCATACACAAAGGTAACTGTTGAAGTTACTGATGTCAATGACAACATGCCTGTAATCTATGTTAAATCTCTGGCAAATCCAGTACCGGAGAACGTGTCACCTGGTACAGAGGTGGGGATCATCAATGTGCAGGATGCAGATTCGGATAATAACCAAAAGGTCCGCTGCTCCATTCAACATAATGCTCCTTTTAAGTTGGTTTCTTCTCTTAAAAACTATTATTCTCTGGTGACCACAGGACAACTGGACCGTGAACTAGTGTCTGATTACAACATTACAATCACTGCCACTGACGAGGGCTCTCCACCTCTGTCCTCCTCTAAAACTGTTGAGTTATCTGTAGCTGACATCAACGACAACCCACCTGTGTTTGAGGAACAGTCGTACAGCGCATATGTGACTGAAAATAACAAACCTGGCTCCACTTTATGTTCCGTTAGTGCTCGAGACCCCGACTGGAGACAAAACGGTACAGTGATTTATTCTCTGTTAGCTGGTGAGGTGAATGGTGCCCCGGTGTCTTCCTATCTGTCTGTTAACGGAGACACGGGGGTGATCCACGCTGTGAGGTCGTTTGATTATGAACAGTTCAGGAGCTTTAAAGTCCACGTGATGGCCAGAGACAACGGTTCTCCTCCGCTCAGCAGCAACGTGACAGTCAGTGTCTTCATATCAGATGTGAACGACAACACTCCTCAGATACTGTACCCCGCCCCGGAGGGCAACTCCTTCATGACCGAGCTGGTCCCCAAAGCTGCACACGGAGGCGCTCTGGTGTCCAAAGTGATAGCGGTGGACGCGGACTCCGGACAGAACGCCTGGCTGTCCTATCATATAGTGAAATCCACTGATCCGGGACTTTTCACTATTGGTC
>NW_019523547.1:0-848 GCF_002814215.2 Seriola lalandi dorsalis | reverse complement strand
CTTCATAGTAGTAAATAAAGTCATGTTTCCACTGCTCGATGCTGTTCACTCATGTCGACGATGTTTTAACGTTTAGTGACGAGCTGTAATGAAATAAATAAAACATACTCTGGTGGCGGAGATGAAAAATACTTTAACAGACTTTCCACTGTGTTAGTGAAGTTTCATTTATGTGCTAAAAGTTTCACAGTGATTGACTCAGTTCATTTGATTTAGTTGATGTTCAGACAAGAAGATTTTGGTGACAGTTTATTTGTTGACTCTGTCATGGTGATGAGAATGTTTTGTTTATGTGTTAAAATCAGCACTTTTATTGATCATTTATTTTGGTGCTACAGACACCATTTTGTTTTCATTTGAATTTTAGTCATTTATTTTGGTGCTATTTATGTTGCTACAAAAATGCTATTTTATTTGAATTGTGTTTGTCATGCAGCTGTGACAGTTTTGCAATAAACTTTTCAGATTTGGAATCTTATTTGTTTAATTTCAGATACATTTTGAACATACATGAATATATCCGTTAATTATAACCATATCATACCACCATCAAAGGAGTTTAACACTACAATTTAAGAAATAGAAGAATAGAAGAAATACTTTTTTTTTTTATTTGGGCCCCATTGAATTTCCCAGGGACCAACTCAAATCACCACCTGTGGGTCCCAGGAACTCACTACATTGAAAACCTATCAACATCACTGCTGGATTCAGAAATCCTTCACTGAGTCTGTGTGTAAAATCCTCTCTAAGGTCTTAATAATAATAATAATAATAATAATAATAATAATAGTTTAAAACTTGATCTACCAGTAAATCCATGTTGTAAATCCATCCGCCATGTTGCT
>NW_019523546.1:16298-16985 GCF_002814215.2 Seriola lalandi dorsalis | reverse complement strand
TGTTGCACATGCAGCCAAAGATAAAACAATAGTGTGGTGATAGACTTTTATCTGCGAGAGACAGCCGTTAACATTACAACTCGTCTGCAGTGAGCGATGGAGGCCGGCGTCTGTGTGCTCCTTCTCTTCAGCAGCAGAGACACACGACATTAAACCACTTCAGGCCAGTAGCATTAACGTCCTTAATCAGGACGACACTTGAGAAGCTCATTAAAAAAAAGACAGGTGTTCCGGTTTTAGTATTTATTAAAATGTAGTTTTATTATTTATTAAATATTGTTTTATTAGTTGTTAAATGTAGTTTTATTAGTTATTAAATGTGGTTTTATTAGCTGTTAAATGTAGTTTTCGTAGTTATTTTCTGATCTAACCTCTTACCCATCATCCTCTTCATCACACCCTCATCCCTCTGCTCTTCCTCCATCTGTTACCACTCCACTTGTTCCTGTTCATCCTCCAGACTGTTGGTCTGATCCTTGGCGTACACCGCCACCATGTGGCCTTTCCTGGAACTGCCAGTCCGCCTCACGCCCCAGCACCTCAGGTAAATCACCTTGGGGAGTAGGACTGAGCTGCTGGAGCCGGCCTCAAGTGGTCATTAGAGGAACTGCAGTTTGTCACTTCAGCATTCATTTTCCAGGTGGCTCCTTGTTTAAAGTTTCTACTGCCCCCAGGTGGTGGAAAACA
>NW_019523546.1:15386-16278 GCF_002814215.2 Seriola lalandi dorsalis | reverse complement strand
TGTTGCACATGCAGCCAAAGATAAAACAATAGTGTGGTGATAGACTTTTATCTGCGAGAGACAGCCGTTAACATTACAACTCGTCTGCAGTGAGCGATGGAGGCCGGCGTCTGTGTGCTCCTTCTCTTCAGCAGCAGAGACACACGACATTAAACCACTTCAGGCCAGTAGCATTAACGTCCTTAATCAGGACGACACTTGAGAAGCTCATTAAAAAAAAGACAGGTGTTCCTGCAGGTGGAAAAATCCCTCGAGCCGCTGCAATCTGCGTCCAGGTGTGGAGGACGCGCTCTCACGCCGCTGAGCTTCTGTGTCGCCACCTACAGGAGACAAGAGCTCATGACGGGCTGTAGTTTCTAGATTTCTCCTCAGCTGTTAACACTGTCCAGCCACATCTGTTGGCAGAGAAGCTCATTCATCTTTCCTTCTTTGTACCTTCATTTTATTTTTTACATTGGGGGTTTTAGTATTTATTAAAATGTAGTTTTATTATTTATTGAATATAGTTTTATTAGTTGTTAAATGTGGTTTTATTAGTTATTAAATGTAGTTTTCGTAGTTATTTTCTGATCTAACCTCTTACCCATCATCCTCTTCATCACACCCTCCTCCTTCTGCTCTTCCTCCATCTGTTACCACTCCACTTGTTCCTGTTCATCCTCCAGACTGTTGGTCTGATCCTTGGCGTACACCGCCACCATGTGGCCTTTCCTGGAACTGCCAGTCCGCCTCACGCCCCAGCACCTCAGGTAAATCACCTTGGGGAGTAGGACTGAGCTGCTGGAGCCGGCCTCAAGTGGTCATTAGAGGAACTGCAGTTTGTCACTTCAGCATTCATTTTCCAGGTGGCTCCTTGTTTAAAGTTTCTACTGCCCCCAGGTGGTGGAAAACA
>NW_019523546.1:13431-14778 GCF_002814215.2 Seriola lalandi dorsalis | reverse complement strand
TATATATATGTTGTATACGTGTCTGTATACGCATTGATCTGCCACATCATCAGACTCACTAACTGGTTTTAATGTTGTGGTTGATCAATGAAAAATGTGAAATCAGTGTGTTTGATAACAGAAGTTAGAACGACACTTTTTACCAGCTGTGACTTCCACATGTTCATGGAGACGGACGTCACCTGGACAACACCTCAGCATCCTGTGATGAACAGATACTGAGAATCTGTAGATACGATCAGATCATATCTGACTCTCATCTTTGTGACGCCTTCAGTTACTTTTTCAAAATGCCGTCGGTGGAACAATCTGTATGTTGTGTTGGAGGAAGACTGGTTAGCCTAGCTTAGCACAAAGACCAGAGGCAGGTGGGGGCTGCTTGCCCGTGGTGAAGCAGTTGGGATGAGGGTCGGGTGTCAGGGTAGGACCTCGGGACAGATCCCCCAGGAGGGGCGGGACAACGCTGCCGGAGAAAGGGACGAACTGTGATTGACCTGCTGCCACCGAGACCTGATCCTGAATAAGTGGAAGAAGATGGACGGTTGGATGGACAACTGAGTATTCCCGCGTCAGTTCGTCGACATGTTGAAGGGTTGTATTCTGGTGTGAATGGACAGTCTATAAAGTTCATCTCAGCTCTGTGGGTGGAAACAGCTGCTGTCCATGAGCCATCGCCCCACGTGGTAGAGGAGCTCAGGGTACCAGTGGACTCCGTCCGGTTGGTGCACGCCGCTGAGCTCCGTCAACATCCCAACCAGTGACGCGAACGAGCGCCACAGTCGAACCGGGGCAAAAACCCAGTGTGCGAGGTCATGATCGTCAACCACGGCGTAGCAGGACGCCAACACCTGGTCAACGATGATGGTGCCATGAGATGTTACAGGTGCATAAGACCCTTCGTGCTGCTCCAGGTGAACTCTTGTCACTCTGGCAGGGATGAGGAGATCTGGTCGTTCACTCCTAACGACCAGAAGCTGCTGTCCTGGTTTAACGGTACTAGTGAACACAGGCCTGACGGCGCTGCCGTCGGTACGGTTGTTGTTCATCACGAAGACCAGGTGAGCCGGGGTCAGCGTCAGTCTGCGGCGTGGCGCCTCGGTCTCCAGGACGTGGAACTCTCTCACGGTCTTTCTGTCCCGGTCCATGAACATGAGGAAGTCGCTGAGGACAAGGTTTCCCTGTCGGTCAGCGGCCAGCACCTTGTCCCCCGCCCGGAGCTCCCTCAGTGGTTTAGTCCCTCCATCTGCCAGGATCACCCTGGACGACCCAGGGAAACAACCGCCCGCCTTCGCCGCCACGGAGTTTTCTGTCAAATTCAGAACAGTGATGAATAAGTTTGAAGCGTAC
>NW_019523546.1:11240-12828 GCF_002814215.2 Seriola lalandi dorsalis | reverse complement strand
TTTATTATATTCTTATTTATTTAAATATACATATAAACATATAAATATATACATACAATAATTTATTATATCTTACTAACTTTTATGTTGTTCTTATGATTTTTTCAATGAGCACTTATGTTTAGAATTATTTTTATGTCTCACATACACATATATACATATATGTGTATATATGTATATGTATATGTATATGTATATGTATATGTATATGTATATGTATATGTATATGTAATCCACCCACCTGCTTTCACAGAGCAGTGTATGTGGCCTTTGGACTCATAGTAGACCCAGTCGAATCCCGCCTCCACAGCCAGCCTGGACAACATGCCGTACTTGCTCTTGTCTCGGTCTGAGGTGGTGATGTCCACGGCTCGGCCCTCGTAGTGCAGAGACTCCTCAGAGTGATGGCCGTCCTCGTCCCAGCCCTCTGTGACCCGGAGTTTCACCCCGGGCCACAGATTCATGACTGAAATGGCCAAAGAGTTGAGTTTGTCTTTACACCTCTGAGAACGAGAGAGGACGTGTTCAGAATCACAGAAAACACTTTGGTCTTTCAGCGTTGCCATAGTGTCGACCATCTATCAACAGTGACATTAGCAACACAGTTCAATACAGTCTATAACATAACGTACTGTATGATACTGGAATCATCCTTTAACATCCATCACATTATTATTATCATTATTATCATTATTATCATTATTATTATTATTGTGGTTATTGTTATTATCATTATTATTATTATTATTATTGTTGTTATTGTTATTATCATTATTATTATTACATATCATTAGGGACCCATGCTGATTTTTGATTTGACTCTGTTTTAGCTCATTGGTTTGGTTTTAGTCAGTTTACTGTTTTGTTTGACTCCCAACTGTAACTTTTGCAAGTGATAACAATAATAATAATAATTACAACAACAACAAAAACATCAATAATAATAATAATAATAATAATAATAATAATTATCTAGCACAAACTGCTAGATAGATAGATCCACTGTCTAACTGCTCTGGACTCTAATGAACCAGCATGTAACTAACTAACTAATTAACTAGCCTAACTAATCCTTTCAGTGACTCGTGGAGCTGAAGATGTAAAGAACACCTGCATCATCTGCTCCACATCACTGCACCGAGACAAAGTCCAGAAACTGACCTGTGTCATCAGCCGGTCCGCGTTGGTGTTCTCCTCGTCCTTGAAGATGATGTCGGGGTTGTAGTTGGGAGTCAGGTCCTTGAACCGCTCCGAGCTGCGGCTGATCTTGCCCTCGTACTTGCCGCTGGCTCCCAGGGTTTTCTCCGCCACGTTGGGGATGAACTGTTTCAGGGCCAGCGGTGTCAGCTTGGGGTGCCTCCGCTTCCCGTATCCCCTGCCCGGTCCGCAGCCCGAGGTGACGGACGGCAGCAGCAGCAGGCAGAGGGACACCGGCAGCATCTCTCTCATCAGGACCATCTTCCCCGGTGACGCGCCTCGGACTGATTCCACTCTTTATTCCGGTTCTTTCCTTTTCTTTAAATGTCTTTGTCCACTACAGCTGGAGCAGTGCGGGAACCATACCTACTCTCTCTCTCTCTCTCTCTCT
>NW_019523546.1:9526-10665 GCF_002814215.2 Seriola lalandi dorsalis | reverse complement strand
CTCTATCTATCCCCCCCCCCCTCTGAGCACAGATGACAGTGACAGAGGAGGGTTGGACGTCCCGGGTAATATACAGAACAGCAAAACTCAGACCACACACAAAAAGTTACAAGTATTTATATTCTTCACATTTTACTCTTTCAGTCCATTAAATTATAATTTATTGTTATTGAACTGATCCTGACTCACAACAATAAGACTGAGGACCCAGATCCACCTGGAGCCACCCTGATATCTGGGCCAAATCCGCACAACGGACATGGGCCAGTATCCTTTGGCACAACGGGCCAATACTGGTGTGGATCCGTTTTCTGAGTCTGAGTCTGGTGATCCGGCCCAGATCCGTACTGGATCCGGCCCACATTTGGGCCAGATCTAGACAAGTCTGGCCCAGAGCCAAGGATCTCTTACCTTCAGAGTTTCTGAATTAGATTGTGTCAAGTAATGTTAGTTAGCTTCTAGCTTTAGCCTGAAGTTACAGTTTAGCTAATGTTAGCTACTCTCTAACTTAAGGCTTGAGTTACAGTTGATAGTGATAGATGATAGTGTGCTCTTTCATTTCCAATGCTTGCTTGTCATTTAATTACCAATACTATGTTGTTAGTGCTGATTATAACCTTTCACAGATTTCACACTAAACTGATTCAATCCATTGCTAATTTATTAGAAAGTAAAAGCCTAAAGCAGCTTTAAAACACATAATAAACATGGTGTAACTTTGTTTGTTTGCTGGAGTCGACGTGGTGAACGTACTGTGGTTTCCTCTCTGTGTGTAGACTGACGCTGTACAGGTGTTTGATTCAGGAAACGATGAGTCGCCTTGTGTTTCTCTGTCGCTGTATTAAACTTCATCAATCACCAGGGAATACAGAGGCTGCAGGAATGAACTGTTCAAATGTTGGAACTAGAATTAGCTTTTGTTCCTGATCCTCAAACTATGTTAAGAGTCTTAAGTGAGGAATCAGGCTGTTAGAGGTTTCAGTAGAAACAGTCGCCCCCTCCCAGCGCTGGGAGACCTGCTCAGCATCTACAGCAGCTGTGGTGAACAGTGTGAAACCTCCTGTGATTCGCTGTGGGCCGCGGCGTGTCTGTCGCTGTTCACCTGTGTTCACCTGCAGAGCGGTTTTCCTCAGGTGAAG
>NW_019523546.1:385-9005 GCF_002814215.2 Seriola lalandi dorsalis | reverse complement strand
GAGATCAACCTGAACAAATGTATCTGAGCTGCGACTGTGGGTCGAGTGTTTCTGTGGGTCAGACAGGTCAGGATTACAGAGCCGCCCTCCAGCCGGTGTTCACCACATTCACAAATACTTGAGTCTTTTACATTCGGTCACATCAAACCCTGAGACACACACCGACCAAAACCAAACACCAAACACCAAACCTGTCGCACTCAGAGCGTCAGAGTGAAGAGCCGGTTCCTCTGGTCTTTACCTGAGACAGACGACACAACCACAACAACTTCACCTCAAATACCCTGAACACAACATCCTAATTAAGACTGATCAATAAATGAGATGGACAAAGTGTGTGTGTGTGTGTGTGTGTGTGTGTGTGTGTGTGTGGAGGGACAATTTGCTAGATTGAATATTTGTCTTGTAAGAGTGTGATTTAAAGAGTCTTGGCTTTGAGAGCAGCCTGAGTCCTCAGAGTGTGTGTGGTCACTGAGTGGACGCTGACCTCACTTCACGCACCAACACGACACACAATATCTACCTCCGTCCATCAGCCTTCGTTTCTCTTCTCTCCTTCCACAGCCCAGCTTCTCTTCACCTCCTCTGCCCTCACCTGTCTTTAAAAAGACGAGTGGGTGTTTTTCTTGTTTCTCCTCACCTCGTCCTCGTCCTCGTCCTCGTCCTCTTCTCTCATCTCACTTCACTCTTTTCACCTTTGTGTCTCCTCCTAGGCGTTGCCATGGCAACAGACAGTTTGATCTGACCACTAATGTGGTGATGGATGAAAATAGACCCTGATATAAAAAAGAAAAAGAGAAAAAAAAGTGTTTTTTCTATTTCAACCTTCCCTGTGTCTCCTCTCTCTCCCCTTCACACACACACACACACACACACTTACACACGCACACGCACACGCACACACACACACACACACGCACAGACACACACACACACACACACAGACACACACACACAGACACACACACACACCTCACATGATGTCACCCACAGGTTTCTGAAGCTCAAAGTGAGCTGCTCCACCGTCGCCATCTTGGCAGTGTCTGGCTCCGCCCCTTAACTCCCAGCTAATCCAAAAATGGTCAAAGAGGAGGAGCCTGTGTGGAGCTGAGACTTTGGTTCATGACGGTTTGTGGCGAGCATACGCTCACCCACCTGTCACTCAAAGAGACCACGCCCTCAATCCTCGTCCTTAATAAAATGTGAACAGGTGAGTTGTATAAACAGGTGAGTTATATAAACAGGTGTCATGAAGGAGGAAATTAGCTCTAGAGACCGTAAGTGTTTTTGTACCAGGCTGTAAACATGTTTATTTCTGCTGTAAAGTTGGACATTTTAACATGGGAGTCTATGGGGACTGACTCACTGTTGGAGCCAGACTCTAGTGGTCGTTAGAGGAACTGCAGCTGCTGGTTCTTCAGTGTTGATGCTGGAAGGTTGATGTAGACTGCAGGTAAATGTTGTAGCAGTTTCTAGCTTGTTAAATACACTTCACTTTACAGTTACAGTTACAGTTTAGCTAAGTAATGTTAGCTAGCTGATATAGCTGATACCATGCCTTTTCATTTCTAGTGTTAGCTTGTCACTTCATTACCAACATAAAGTGTCATAAGATCTAATGTTACAAACACTGGTTCTCAGTCATGAGCAGTGAGGCGATGGAGGATTAGATGTTGTTGTTACAGTTACGTTTCATTTCCTTTGGTGTGGTGGTTTGATTTTAGTTAAACAACAAGAGAGGTGTGTGTTTCAAAATAAAACAGGAAACAACAGGGAAATCTGGTTTAGTGTTAATTCAGAGGTAAAAACATTCATCAGTTGTAAAGACAGGTCAGGAGGTTCAGTCTTTGTGCTAAGCTAGGCTAAACATGCTCTGAATTACCTGTGTGCTGGTCACACAGACATGAAACTAATATCAGCCTTCTCAGCTGATGGTGAGACATGTGTCCTCCTGTCCCTTTAAGACATGTTGGACTCCTCCGGTCCAGCAGCCTCTGTGTCCCTGTAACTTAAACCTGCAGGGATTAGACTGAGCCGCTGTACACCCGGAGAAAAACAACAAGGAAACTGCTTAACATTTCTGACCTGTTAATGAGGGTTAGTGTGGAACCTCTCTGTCTCACACACACTCAGTTTTCAGACGACCTGTTTCACATCCTGGTTTCAGGAGACTTCCCAGACCAGTTCAGCCGAACCCAGATCCACTGCCGACAGGACGTGTCTGTGCCGTGGACGTTTCTTTAAAGTGGAAACAGACACTGTGACGTCACAGCTCACCTGTCCGTGTCTCTCTGACATCACAGCTCACCTGTCTGTGTGTCTGATGCTGATGTTGATGTGAGGTGACGAGGTTCAAGCTGTTTGTGCTGCCCTGATCCTCTGAGAGGTGGCTGGAGGAAAGATTAGGAAATAAAAAGAAATCTCATTAGTGGCCAGATTTGACTCTAATTCCCGGACACATTTCCCATAAAACCCTCTTTTGTCGGTCTAGTGTTGGAGCCCGGTCTTCCCACTGGATGAAGGACTGTCCAGAACCTGAAAGTCCTCTAATAGGAAACAGAGGTCAGTATTTGACCCGAGCTTATGAACAGTCATCCAACAGTTAATCTCTTTGGTCACATTAGTGCTGATCAGTTAAAGTCTGTGTGAATGACTGATTTCATTCCAGATAATTGTATTTCATCTCACTCCTCTCTCATCCACTAACAAAGCAGAGTAAAGACTGACGGAGTCTGGACCCGGGTCTGTCCTCAGACCTCAGTCAGAGACTCAGTTTGTCCAACTGTTGTTTCTCTGCAGCTCTCAGCACCGTGAGCTTTCACCTTCACTTCACTTCGCTCTAAGCAGCTTTTCTCTCAGCAGTGTAATCATGGCTCAGCATCTGCAAAACAAGAAAACCATTGTGATATTATTCGGATATTGATGTGAGCTGAAACAGAAACGGTGAGGCAGATTGACCCTGAGTTCAGGCTCTCACCTGTTCACCAAGTTAGTGTTGAGTCTGAAGGACGGCTACCAGTGGAGGAGGTCGTACCTGTGGTTATTTCTGTAGGTTTGCATACGGACGGTGGGGACATGTCCCTAAGAATATTTTGGAAGGACAGAATTGTCCCTACCAATATGTGAGTGACCTCGTTCACACTTTGTTTGGAGTGAAGTCAAATTAGATCATTCTGACGTGTCCTCCAAGAGGCTACGTCTCCAAGACAACCGATTTAGATGCTTGCTAGCATTTGATTGGCTGAAAGGGCGTGGACTATCTGAAGACTCACGTCATGTGGGAATATCACAGTGGTACCTGGTTATTGAACCATGTTAGCTAGCGTTAACTAGCAAGCTAACCCTGGGTTCTTCTGTGGGCTAGCAGTCAGGTTGCTAACAGTCAGGTTGCTAACAGTCAGGTTGTTAGCAGTCAGGTTGCTAACAGTCAGGTTGCTAGCAGTCAGGTTGCTTACAGTCAGTTTGCTAGCAGTCAGCTTGCTAACAGTCAGGTTGCTAACAGTCAGGTTGCTAACAGTCAGTTTGCTAGCAGTCAGGTTGCTAACAGTCAGGTTGCTAACGGTCATGTTGCTATCAGTCAGTCAGGTTGCTAACAGTCAGGTTGCTAACAGTCAGTTTGCTAGCAGTCAGGTTGCTAACAGTCAGGTTGCTAACGGTCATGTTGCTATCAGTCAGTCAGGTTGCTAACAGTCAGGTTGCTAACAGTCAGTTTGCTAGCAGTCAGGTTGCTAACAGTCAGGTTGCTAACGGTCATGTTGCTATCAGTCAGTCAGGTTGCTAACAGTCAGGTTGCTAACAGTCAGTTTGCTAGCAGTCAGGCTGCTAACAGTCAGTTTGCTAACAGTCAGTTTGCTAGCAGTCAGGTTGCTAACAGTCAGGTTGCTAACGGTCATGTTGCTATCAGTCAGTCAGGTTGCTAACAGTCAGGTTGCTAACAGTCAGTTTGCTAGCAGTCAGGTTGCTAGCAGTCAGGTTGCTAACGGTCAGGTTGCTAACAGGAGTAAACATAAAATGGTGGATATATCAAAGTATGAGTTTAATTTCTGTTGAATAAGCCCATAAGTGTCACGATGAATACTATGACATTTTCACGGTGTGGCACTTTCGACCAGTGGTTAGAGCTGTTGCCTCACAGTTACAAGCTTCCGGGTTTGAATCCCGGTTTGGGGCCTTTCTGTGTGCAGCTAGCATGTTCTCCATGTTCCTCTGTGGGTTCTCTTCGGGTGCTCAGGCTTCGTCCCACAATCCAAAGACATGCACTTAAGGTTAATTGATGAGTGTAATGCCTATGACATGCTTAATGCTTATGACATATGACACATATGTCCCTACATCAAGAGTGACGTTACCAGATGTGTCACGTATAACAAGATATATTATTATGACATATATCCATCCTCTGGATATATGAAGTTATAAGTTTTAAGTTAATAACACGTATGAAATACTCGTAGTAAATTGAAACTTCATTAAAACAACATGCTTATTAAAATTCTATATTTTTATGTGTAAATGATTTTCTTATTAATAACATATCTTGACTTATAGTTTTATGTCGTCGCATGTTTGTGTGATCAACCATCAGTGACCTGAGCAAACACATATCATCTTTTTTTTTATTCCACACATTAGTCTTCACTGTCAAAACCCCAATGCCTACATTACCCACAATGCACCCTGAGCGCAGACAGCCTTATTAGTGATTGGGCTGTTGAGTTCTTCTTTAATGATCCGCAGGAATGAGACACTGAGACATGATTAAAGACTTTATCACCAACCCTCCTCACCTGCTCTCTGCTTCTATCAACAGACGTGTCATCAATAATCAGTGATCAAAGTGCTGTGAGGCAACAGATATATGACGAAGATGTTTGATAAAGCAAGCCTCTAAAAACAGAGGAGTATAAAAAGAACAGCGGTGTGAGGATATCCACTAAATCAAATATATGGCTTTGGAATTAGCAGTCGTAGTTCTTCTTTATGGATGCAATGATGAGTCGGTTGAGGGGGCGTCCCAAGGACACCTGGACAACTGCGCTGGACTATCCATCAATCAGCCAGTATATACGCCCAGTAGAAACTGGGACTGGTCATTAACTGGTGTCAGACAGAGCGTCAGCGCTCGTCTGTGACCTCACACGATGACCTCATTTCAACAATAAAACCAGCAGCTCATAAAGCTGACACGGACCACTGCCTCCGCTCTCGGGTCATTCACCCTCACGTATGATCCGTAACGTAGATATGATACCGGTCTCTTATTCGGTTGACTGTGCTCCCGGGAAGAACCGCAACGCCGGTCGCCTCAGCCCCGAGCGGCGGGTGTTTACTGTGAAGGGACAGCGCTCTCTAGAGGCAGCGGGAGTCATGACGCAGGGGAGGAGGAGGACACACAGAGAGGAGGGCGGGGTGGACAGATGGTTTACCCATGACCGCCATCGATCCATAGCCTTAACAGCAGGTTTATTATCGTAACTATGGCGACGAAGGGGCGCCTAAATCACGGTCAGTCCCTGAACCTACCCAAACCTTAACCACACTGCAGCGTCGTCGCTACAGTCGGATCAGAAACACCCGGATGTGTCCTAACAACAAAACAAAAGCTTTCAATTTGAGAGACTCGTTTGCTGCTCCTCAGGAAGTCCAGGGACAGACCTCGTGCAGCCGTCTGCATCGCTGTCTGCCGTGGTGTCAGTCACTACCACCGGGGGTCGCCAAAGTCAGAAATGTCACCATGATTTTCTGTCCTGAAGAGCGTCGATGAATCTCTGATGTTTGAAGGTAAAGTGTTTTATTCAGTGTTTCTCCTGGTTTTAATCTCCTGGTGTGTTTGTTGTGGAGAGGAGGAAACCTCTGAGGATGATTCAGCTGCTGGTGAAAACCTGCTGAACGTCTGGTTCATGAGTTATCAGAGAAACAGTCAGAACAAAGGTTAGCATCAATCTCTTTTCAAATGTGAAACTGCTTCTAAATGTCTCCCAAAATAAAACCTTCACCCACTGAGCACCTAAACTGTGGAACACCCTCATTTAAATCTATTAGTTTTTATTTTCCCTGTTTTAACTCCGTTTCTCTTTGTCAAAACACTTTGAGCTGCATCCTGTGTATGAAAAGTGCTTTTTAAATAAAGTTTATTATCATTATTATTATTATTATTTAAAGGACATGACGGTGATAAAAAGACTGAACGGCTGATCTGAACCTGTGAGGTAATGGACTGGTTCCTGCTGGACTCTCAGACCCACTGGGACTTCAGGAGCATGACATCACTGGTTGGCAGTGGAGGCTGTTCTTACCTAAGCTGCCCTGATGTCTGACTTCACTGCCAGACACACACACACACACACACACACACACACACACACACACACACACAATGCTGCTTAATTGATGGCATCACTTAAAGCTCTGGTCCACTGAAGTTGGCCTCACTTTAATATCCTAAGTGTTCTGGCCCGACTGCGTCCCAGAGGACCCGCACCAGAGAGTCAGTCAATACAGGCTGACGGACGTCTCTCTGCTCCTGCACTGTCACACTATGTCACACTGAAGGTCCAGAGTGTGTGTGTGTGTGTGTGTGTGTGTGTGTTTCACCTTAAGCTCTGAATCAGTCAACAACACAAAGAAAAGAAAGAAAGAAAGAAAGAAAGAAAAGAAAAGGACCAACTGCAGTGTGTGTTGTTATTGTTGTTAGTTACACCTTGATGTTTCACACTGAACCGCTGCGTTTGAACGTCGCCTAATGAGTTTACATGTTAGCATTGAGTCTGCGATCAGTTGATGCTAAAATGTTAGCATAGCTAACAGAGTAAGTTCAGAGAAAATGTAAGAACAAATCTCTAAAAAAAATATATATAACAGAGGTCTGGTCGTTTTTAGACATATCAATGTGGGAAAGTTACAGATCAGAACTTTAACTTTAATGGAAGAGCAACAATAAATGACTGGAGGTGAAACCGTCATGTTCAGGTTCAGGTTTATTTGCATTCGTTCATACTGTTGATGCTCAGTGCAACATAGAAGAGACAAACACGGGTCGGAGCAGCAGCCACCAGGTGCACAGTGTTTCCCGCTCGAGTTCAGGTGAAGTCTTTGGTCACAACCGCAGCGTTAGTGCATCTTTCCCCGGGACGTCAACACACAGTCCATCATCCACAGGTGGAGTCAGTCCATCTGGACGGACGAGTCCTGAATGTCTCTGTGTGACTGTGTTTCAGTGAGAAGAAGATCAGTGCAGCTCTGCCTGAGTTTCTCTGTGTGAAAGGTTCTGATTATTACGAGTCACATTTATTCATACGACACAGAGTCAACAGACGTCGTGTCAGGACACGTTTCATACAGACCAGAATCAGACCGTCTCTTTATGATGTCACCTGCAGAGACACAGAGGTCCGACCAGGGCATCAGTCAAACCAGGGTCCGGTTCCACAGAGATGTCAGACCGGGCTGTAGTGTTGGTCCAGATCAGTCTGATGTCAGTCAGAGCGTTTCACCAAAACAAAGACAGTAGGCACCTTCCTCCCAGGCTAACTCAGGTCTAAGACCAGTGTTACCATGGTAACAATCAGTGACACCTGCATTGACCAGTGGAAACCAACAACAACAAAAAAAGAAAAGAAAACGTGGCTCATAATTTGCGGTTTGCTGACATTGTTCTGGAGAGAGCAAAGAGAAGGGAAAGAGCTTTTAGAGACGGCGGCCATTTTTTTCCAAATCAGGTTTTTAATCCGTCCCATTCTCATGGACACGATATCTCAGTAACGACTTCAAATTTATCACAAACATTTACTAGGACTCAAGGGTGAACTGATTAGAATTTGGTGGCTGAAGGTCAAAGGTCATGGTCAGGGACATTACTCAAGACTTCACACAGAAATTACAAAATTCAACAAAATATTTCCTGAGACTCTGGATAAACTGGGTGCAGCCTGAAACTAGTCTGAGTGAAGGAGGGAAACAACCATGAGAAGATTCAAGTTTTTATGTTGAAAAAAAGTCTAATTTACCCAGAATTCACTGTCTATCTGACTATTTGTTGTGTCTCAGCCACAGTCAAAGTCTATGTTTGTGAAACCGGCCCATGTTGAGCTGCTGAGACTTCAGACAGTGGAGGTCACACCGTCACTTCCTGCCTCTGTGCATGTAGCACGAACAGACTGTTCACAAAGTCATTTACTGTCAGTTTATGTAAATACATACAGGAAGTAAACATTTAGCATCATGCTAACAGCTCTTACTGTCCCTGATGTCCAGCTCATTACAGAGACAGCAGGTCTGGGAACAGCCACCAGATCAGAAGCGACCTGAGCTTTTTATCACTGTTACAGTTGTTACTAACGTAGTTTAACCTCATCCACTGCCCAGACAGCCGGGTCATCATCAGCCGGGTCATCATCAGCCGGGTCATCATCAGCCGGGTCATCATCAGCCGGGTCATCATCAGCCGGGTCCATGCAGACAGAGGCTGCAGGATGGAGCTGGGTGGAGTACTGCAGGGGGACGTCCAGACCGACCACAGGACCCACCACACTGAGCCACGTCAACACGTAGTTCACTGGTCTGCACACACACACACACACACACACACACACACACACACACACACACACACACACACACA
>NW_019523546.1:0-365 GCF_002814215.2 Seriola lalandi dorsalis | reverse complement strand
TCAGCCGGGTCATCATCAGCCGGGTCCATCATCAGCCGGGTCATCATCAGCCGGGTCCATCATCAGCCGGGTCATCATCAGCCGGGTCCATCATCAGCCGGGTCCATCATCAGTCGGGTCATCATCAGCCGGGTCATCATCAGCCGGGTCATCATCAGCCGGGTCATCATCAGCCGGGTCATCATCAGCCGGGTCCATGCAGACAGAGGCTGCAGGATGGAGCTGGGTGGAGTACTGCAGGGGGACGTCCAGACCGACCACAGGACCCACCACACTGAGCCACGTCAACACGTAGTTCACTGGTCTGCACACACACACACACACACACACACACACACACACACACACACACACACACACACACA
>NW_019523545.1:0-496 GCF_002814215.2 Seriola lalandi dorsalis | reverse complement strand
CACACACACACACACACACACACACACACACACACATCTTGGTAAGAGCAGGAATGTGCAAATACAAGTCTCTGTTCCCTCACTTACTTATGCATACGTAAAAACACACCCACACACATATAATGCAAAAAATATGTGTAGCCGTAGATTCAGTTTCTCATGTCTGGACTCTGGACACACACACACACAGACACACACACACACACACATACACACACACACACACACACACACGTGTGGTGTGTAGCTATGTGCTGAGCTGGTGCTGCGCTGGCTGGTAGAGGAGGAAGAGGGTTTAACGCAGACAAAGACAGCCAGGCTCCACCCACAGGAAGAGACTGTCGAGGTGGACGCCAAACCTGACCTCTCCACCGCGTGTGTGTTTGACCAGAGAGAGATCCAACATGTGGACAGTGTCAAGCTAATATGTGTGCATGAGCTCATTTCAAGACTCTTAACAAACGACCATCTCCCACACACACACACACACACACAC
>NW_019523544.1:0-841 GCF_002814215.2 Seriola lalandi dorsalis | reverse complement strand
GGAGCTCTGTGACTTAATACAGAACTCTGTGACATCATATCGTACTCTGTAACTTAATATGGAACTCTGTGACTTCATACGTAACTCTGTGGTTTATACAGAACACTGACTTTTTGTGGTACTCTGAGACATAATAGGATACTCTGTGACTTTATATATAACTCTGTGACATCAAACGGAACGCTGACGTTTTATAGAACTCTGTGACTTTATACGGTTCTCTGTGACCTTGTACGGTTCTCTGTCACCTTGTACGGTCCTCTGTGACCTTGTACGGTTCTCTGTGACCTTGTACGGTCCTCTGTGACCTTGTACGGTTCTCTGTGACCTTGTACGGTCCTCTGTGACCTTGTACGGTTCTCTGTGACCTTGTACGGTCCTCTGTGACCTTGTACGGTTCTCTGTGACCTTGTACGGTCCTCTGTGACCTTGTACGGTACTCTGTGACTTTATACGGTTCTCTGTGACCTTGTACGGTTCTCTGTGACCTTGTACGGTACTCTGTGACCTTGTACGGTCCTCTGTGACCTTGTACGGTACTCTGTGACTTTATACGGTTCTCTGTGACCTTGTACGGTACTCTGTGACCTTGTACGGTTCTCTGTGACCTTGTACGGAACTCTGTTACTTTATTTGGAACTCTCTGACTTCGAACAGAATACTGTGACTTTACATGGAACTCTATGACTTTAAACAGTACTCTGTGACTTAATACAGTACTTGGTGATCACACGGTACTCTGTGCTTTTAAATGGAACTCTGCAACATCAATCACTTTTTACAGAACTCTTTGACTTCCTGTGTAACTCGGTGATTTAATATGAAACTCTGTGACTTCATA
>NW_019523543.1:19705-21880 GCF_002814215.2 Seriola lalandi dorsalis | reverse complement strand
ATGACTTTTTATGCCTTACTATACTATGACTTTTTATGCCTTAGTATATTATGACTTTTTTATGACTTTTTATGCCTTACTATATTATGACTTTTTATGCCTTACTATACTATGACTTTTTTAAGACTTTTTATGCCTTACTATACTATGACCTTTTTATGACTTTTTATGCCTTACTATATTATGACTTTTTATGCCTTACTATACTATGACTTTTTTTATGACTTTTTATGCCTCAGTATATTATGACTTTTTATGCCTTACTATACTATGACTTTTTTTATGACTTTTTATACCTTAGTATATTATGACTTTTTTATGACTTTTTATGCCTTACTATATTATGACTTCTTATGCCTTACTATACTATGACTTTTTTAAGACTTTTTATGCCTTACTATATTATGACTTTTTCATTTCTTTTTATGCCTTACTATACTATGATATCTTATGACTTTTCATGCCTTACTATACTATGACTTTTTTTTATCACTTTTTATGCCTTACTATATTATGACTTTTTTATGACTTTTTATTCCTTCCTATACTTTGACTTTTTTGACTTGCTATACTATGACTTTCCATCTCTTAGTAAGCAATTACTCTTTTTTAATGTATTTTCATGCCTTATTATACAATGACTTTTTTATGACTTTATATGCCTAAATAAATTTTGACTTTTTTATGTTTTTTTATGATTCTGTGCATGAATCTATCGTGGGGTCCAAACAGCATTTATACAGAATGTGAGACATTACTATACTATGACTTTTTTATACATTAATATAGCAAGACTTTTTTGCAACATGGTAGTGAGGCTTTTTATGACTTTTTATGCCTTTTTATTCTTTACTATACAATGACTTTTTTATGAGCTCTTCATGCCTTTATATACTATGACTTTTTTATGCCTTAATATTCAATGACTTTATGACTTTTTGTGCCTTACTATATGATGACTTTTTTATGCCTTAATATACTATGACATTTTATGCCTTAGTATACTATGACTTTTTCATGACTTTTTATGCCTTAGTATACTATGACTTTTTATGCCTCAGCATACTATGACTTTTTTTAATCAATTTTCATGCCTCAGTATACTATGACTTTTAATGCCTTATTTTACTATAACTGTTTAATGACTCATTCTACTATGATTTCTTTGCCTTACTATACAATGACTTTTTTGCCTTACTATACTATGATTTTTTATGACATTTTATACCTTACTATAGTATGACTATTTATGCCTTGGTATACTATGACTTTTCTTTATGAATTTTAATGTTTTACTATATTATGACTTGCCTTAGTATACTTCGACTTTTTTGTGACTTTTTATGCCTCATTATATTATGAATTTATTATGACTTTTTTGCCTTACTATACTATTACTTTTTTATGCATTAATATAGTAAGACATTTTGCAACATGGTAGTGTGACTTTTCATAACTTTTTATGTTTTAATATACAATAACTCTTTTACCTCATGGTATTTACTATGACTGTTTTATGACAACTATATTATGACTTCTTATTTGTTATTATAGAATGACTATTTATGCCTAACTATACAATGACTTTTTATACCTTACTATAGTATGACTTTTTGTCTTATTATACTTTAACCTTTTTGCCTCACTATACTTTGACTTTATTTTTTACTTTTCATGGCTAGTATACTATGACTTTGATGAACTGGTATAGCATGACTTTTAATGACTTACTTTACTATGGCTGTTTTATTACTCACTATACTATGACTTCTCTGCCTTACTATACTATTACTTTATTATGCGTTAATATAGTATGTCTTTTTTTCAATATGGTAGTATGACGTTTTTATGACTTTTTCATGCCTTACTATACTATGACTTCTTTTATGAATTTTTATGCCTTAATACAGTATGACTTTTCTGCATTATATATAGGCCATACAGTATATACATAAATTATTTCATATGTTCATATAGTTCATATATGGAAATTTAATACATGTGCATATGTTATATTCGTGTATGGGCATTTCTGAAAGTAAATTCAAATCTTATATGTTAATAAACCGTTTGGTTGGGTTAGTGTCAAGGTTACATCAATTTCTTTGTTTTTGAGGGGTGGTGGGGTTGTTATGTCCCTACCAAAGTTCAGACCAAACCTGTGCCCTTGATACT
>NW_019523543.1:16291-19685 GCF_002814215.2 Seriola lalandi dorsalis | reverse complement strand
TTTACTTTTCATGGCTAGTATACTATGACTTTGATGAACTGGTATAGCATGACTTTTAATGACTTACTTTACTGTGGCTGTTTTATTACTCACTATACTATGACTTCTCTGCCTTACTATACTATTACTTTATTATGCGTTAATATAGTATGTCTTTTTTTCAATATGGTAGTATGACGTTTTTATGACTTTTTCATGCCTTACTATACTATGACTTCTTTTATGAATTTTTATGCCTTAATACAGTATGACTTTTCTGCATTATTATAGTATGACTGTCTTATGAGTTTTTATGCCTTATTATAATATGACTTTTTTATGCCTTACTATAGTATACTATAGTATAGTGAATTTTTTGCCTTAATGTAGTATGACTTTTTCTTGTTTCACTATACTATGTTTTTATGACATTTTATGCTTCATTATACTATGAATATTTTATGCCTTTTCATGCTTTATTATACTCTGACTTAAGACAAATACACATGACATATAACATGCCTATCTTTACATTTCCATATATAATGTGAACATATATTGCCAGGCTTTGGGATCAATATATATTTATGTAACGTATGTGTATAACATAAACATATACTAAACATACATGTTTCTATTAGCAAGATATATATGTCGATATATGATATTGTTCCAATTTTTAACAGGTTCCATATGTAATTTCCACATATATAGGCCATACAGTATATACATAAATTATTTCATATGTTCATATAGTTCATATATGGAAATTTAATACATGTGCATATGTTATATTCGTGTATGGGCATTTCTGAAAGTAAATTCAAATCTTATATGTTAATAAACCGTTTGGTTGGGTTAGTGTCAAGGTTACGTCAATCTCTTTGTTTTTGAGGGGTGGTGGGGTTGTTATGTCCCTACCAAAGTTCAGACCAAACCTGTGCCCTTGATACTACTACTGGTACTGCTATTGCTTATAATAACAATAATTATACATTATTTGAAGCAGTATAATTAACAATGAAGATATTTTAATTGATTATCTGCTTTATAACATTATCTTACATCAATTCTTTTGTTTTATTAAAATGTGCAAACACGAGAATAAATGTGACTTTCGATTCACAGTCACTGTGTGAACATCTTCACTCCCTGAACTCGTCACTGTGGAACAAGCTTCTCATTATCTGATTTCTCTGATGTTCCTCATCGACCAGCAGCTGAATTTTTATTTCCATCTCAGACAGTTTCATTTTATTTTATCCTTGTTTCTATATTATAAATATATAATATATGTATAAAAACTTGGTATTCATTCCTCCTCATGAACAAAGAAAAAAACCTTATTGATTACTGATCTGTTTGCAGTCAGCTGTGGTGCTGATGAAGGCCTCGTGGTTGGCAGGTGTGAGCCAGGTGTGTGTGTGTTTGGTTTATAAACAGTGACTCACAGGACTCTTGGTGGTGACAGCAGGTGGGGGCCAGAGCGGATGGAATTCAGATCACTGCCTGGGTGCACTGCAAGTCGACAGAGAAAGAGTCACCGTCATCATCATCCTCATCCTCATCCTCAGTATCATGAGCACAGCCGTCATGAGACACTGACATACTTTTGTTCATTAAACTAACAGACAAATGTAAATTGTGATGTTGAGTATTTTATTTTTATTATTATATTTATTTTCTTCTGGGAAAATCAAAGGGATCAGCTGGTGTGCAGTAGATGAGTCAAGGTGAATATAAATCACATCACTGCCAGCGCTCATCACTCTGAGCCAATCACAGTGAGCCATTCTGAATAATTACTGAAATTCACAAGACAAGAAAGTCACACAGATAATTTGCATTAATGGTAAATACTGTGCAGCCAATAGAGACTGTTCAGGTTGTGTTCTTTTAAAGATGTGACCCTTGTTTGAGTAGAAAATCCTTATGTCTAAAGTTATTACATCATGAACAAATAGTTTATTTTATTGTTCATTTATGTGTCATTTATCATTAAAGTCAACGTTTTAATTTAGTGTGTCCAGCATGCGTGTGTGTATTTCATCTCTTTTGTGAAGCATCTGTTTGTATTAAGTGTTTTAAATAAAGATGTATTTTATTAATTATCATATAAGAAAATCCATGAAAAAGAATAAATAAGTGAATTATAAGATGAACTGGGGACAGTTCAGAGTCTGTGGAGCAGCACTGACCTCAAGCCTTCAAACCAAACCTCCAACACAAACAAGCTTTATTGACCTGTGTCAGCCATGTTGGATGTTTTCAGACTTACATGGATGGATGACTCTGAATTCAGTGGATCTGAGTGAAAGAAAGAAACAGACACGGAGTTTAACTTCATATAAAACAGAGAGATTAAAAGAGAGAGAGAATATGATCCTGTCAGGACTCACTGCATGTATTCCTCTGAAGCATTGGTCTGTCTGATGGAGACTGGAGGACAGTGGAGGACACAGAAAACATCACTTTATAATCATCAGCAGAGTGTGTGTGTTATTGTGTGTTTGTGACTCGTTGGTATGAATCTGGTTTAAAAACCACAGGATGTTAAGTCATTACAAATAAGTAGAGCAGCTGTTAACCACGTGTGTGTGTGTGTGTGTGTGTGTGTGTGTGTGTGTGTGTGTGTGTGTGTTAACATGATTGATAAACAAAAAAACAATGAAGAAAATGTGTGTGAAGATTTGTGGGAAATTCATACAAATAAAAAAACTACACAAATTGATTAAATATCCGTATTTAACATGCATGTTATAGATATTAATAATATAGATATTATACAGATAAATATCTAAAGTGTGGACACACTGTAATATTCCATGTAAATATACTTAATGAATTATTGTGTATTCGTATTGCGACAAGCTTTTCATCTTTTTTCCCCCATTTTGAAATGAACACACTGAGAAGCCAGATGTCCAAGTTTTGCCGCCAGCACTTAAACGCAGCACAAGTTTGTGTTAAAACTCCAAACACAAAGACGTGTGATGTCGGTCTGTAACAGCTGCAGAACAACTGTGAAGCTGCAGGTTAAATACTGATATTTACTCAAGTCCTGTTGTTTTTATTTGTGTAAATTACCCACAAATCTTCACACACGTTTGCTTCATGTTGTTGTTGTTGTTGTTTGTTGATGATGTTAACACATGTTTGTAAACACCTCCCTCCTCCTGTCTGTGTGAACCTCCGTCTCACCCAGAGGGCCTTTGTTCCAGCAGTCCAGACAGACGACGACCAGCAGCACCATGGAGACGAGGATGGCAACCGACAGAACCAGGAGGAACCAGGAGGCGTCCATAGTTCATCTGAGGAGGACAGAGGAGACGAGGGGAGGACAGAGGAGACAAGGGGAGAGGAGATAAGGACAGAGGAGACAAGGGGAGGACAGAGGAGAGGAGGACAGAGGAGA
>NW_019523543.1:9884-15862 GCF_002814215.2 Seriola lalandi dorsalis | reverse complement strand
AGACGAGGGGAGGACAGAGGAGACAAGGGGAGAGGAGATGAGGACAGAGGAGACGAGGGGAGAGGAGAGGAGGACAGAGGAGACGAGGGGAGGACAGAGGAGACGAGGGGAGAGGAGAGGAGGACAGAAGAGAGGATGTTATCGCTCTGTTATTGATCTCGTGTCAGTAACTGTCTAAAATCAATAAATAAACAAACATTAAAGGACTGTTCTGTTTTCCTGTTTTCTTTCTCCAGCAGATCTCAGTGAGACGCGTCGTAGCTTCAGTCTCAGCTGCAGCGTTTCCAAACAAACTCGACAGGAAACGCTGCGTCTGCTGCAGAGTCCAACAGAGACCACCAGAGACCACCAGAGTCCACCAGAGTCCAACAGAGACCACCAGAGTCCAACAGAGACCACCAGAGTCCAACAGAGTCCAACAGAGTCCAACAGAGTCCAACAGAGACCAGCAGAGTCCAACAGAGACCACCAGAGACCACCAGAGTCCAACAGAGACCACCAGAGTCCAACAGAGTCCAACAGAGTCCAACAGAGACCACCAGAGTCCACCAGAGACCAACAGAGTCCAACAGAGACCACCAGAGTCCAACAGAGTCCAGCAGAGACCAAAAGAGACCACCAGAGTACAACAGAGTCCAACAGAGACCACCAGAGTCCAACAGAGTCCAACAGAGACCAACAGAGTCCACCAGAGTCCAGCAGAGTCCAACAGAGTCCAACAGAGACCAGCAGAGTCCAACAGAGACCAGCAGAGTCCAACAGAGTCCAGCAGAGTCCAACAGACACCAGCAGAGTCCAACAGAGACCATCAGATTCCAACACAGTCCAACAGAGTCCAACAGAGACCAGAGACCAGCAGACACCAGCAGAGTTATAGCTACACCTGTAAAATCCTGCTGACACATGAATGCATCAGTAATTACAATAATTATAATATAAAACAGTCACAGGGGTTTTTTCTTACTTTAAATATATTTATCCTGCTTCCACTGACACACTTTTAAAACCAGAAGATTTTGATGATGTGAAATCACAATAAAAACTCCAATCAGATGTTTTTCACTTTGTGGTTTTCCTGCTTCAGAAGTGAACAACTGGAAACTTCCACCAATGATCCGCTCACTTTAAAAACAGCTCAGATTTCCACAACATTTAAACTCAGCGCTGGAATCATGTGACGAGGGTCGTGCTGCATCAGGTTCGAGACTCTGACATGAAACGAGACGGATGAGACATCAAACTGAGAAACCTCTGTGGTCTGAGGGTTTCATCTTCTCTCTGTTTATGAAACGAGGACGAAGTTTCTGCTCAGACACTGAAACGTTTATTTAAGTGACGAGAAGTCGTAGTTTGGATGGAAAGTGTGTGAGTCTGCAGATTTTACTGGAGGGTGTAAACAGGAGGGGAAGGGAGTCGACACCTTTCACAGGGACTATTTCTTCAGAAGAAAGAAGTTCCAGTGAAAACTGTTGACACTGTGGATGTGAACCGTCCACAAAAACAATGACACTGAATTTTATAAATGTCATTTATCTTTAATGTCAAAAACTAAATTATTATTTGGGCGCAGTGGCTTTTTTTATTTAATTTTTTAATTTTGTTTTATTTAATTTTATTTATTAAAGCTCCATATCTTCTTCTTCTGTGTTTTATTTGAAGTGTTGATCCATCAGAAGATATAAAAACCATCTCAGTGTAGTTTTACATCTCCTCTCTCAGGCTTCTCTCTGCAGCTCTAGCAACAACAGGTCTGTGAGCCAATCAGAAGAGAGGAGGCTTTGTTGTGACATCACAAAGTTCCAGAAGTCCTGACGGCTGGTTTTAAGGCTCAGTTTCTGAATACAGGCTGTGTGCATTTCTCTGTGGACTGAGGCTTTGATACTTTCACAGTATTAATATAGAAGCTAGAGCTGATCTATAATCACACTACACATGGACACAGACCTTTACACTGGAGGAGCTTTAAATCTTTGTGAATCTTGGTACATTTTTAATAGAAAAGACTGAATCAATCTATTTTTTCACATGAGGTGACAAACAGGAGGAAGTTTTAAAAAAAAAAGCTGCTCTGCTTCATTTTCTTAAATAGTTGGTGGTTTGACTTTTTCCTGAGGCATCAGAAGAAGATGATGATGATGATAATCTGCCTCCTGATCACAGAGGTGAGTCACACAGGAAGGAAAACCATTTCACACGTGGTGCCACTGACTGGTACAGTCTACATCTCTACACCTCATCCTCCTCGCAGGCATCAACATCAGCTCTTCTCTCCACACTACAGTGTGAGAGGCGGCCATCTTCTGAGGTCTGGCTCCATTTTTGAGCTCAAGGTTTTAAGCGACAGCAGCCGGCCAATAGAAAGGATGTGTGACAGGAAGAGGCAGATATCAAGTATCAAGCAGTGAATGACTCTGCTGACCTTCATATACAGCTGTGATAAAATCAGTGAAGAATCGGAGGCAAGGAACATCAACTTTACATTTAATTAAAAAAAACTTTAAACTTTAAAAACCTTTAATCATCTTATCTTTGAAAACAAAATGTTCAAAATGATCAAAATCATTGTTGAAAGTCAGGAAAATACTCCAGTCCTGCTTCAGTATCATCAGCTAAATAAGCTAAAGTACTAAAGGAGCTACTTGTAAGTTTTGATATTGCTACATAGCTAACGTTAGCATTAGCAGCTGTTCATGTACCAGTCTTGCCAAGAGCTTCAGCCATCGTTATGTTTACAATACAAAAGGTTATAATACGTCCTCTTAGCAGTTACTTCTTCAGGGCAGACTGGAAGCTACAGTGACTCGGTATCGGAAAGTGACAAGATGGTTCATCTGGATTGGAGCTAGCTGGTTAGCATGCTATCTTCAGCAGAGGAAAAGACATGATAGAGGCAATAGTTAACATTGGTGTTTGTTTCCACCTCTGGAGACAGCTGTTGGTGAAGTTTGCTCACAACAATTCTTCTAGACTGATAATTAAACAACTGCTAATGCTAACTTTAGCTATGTAGCAGTAGCAAAACTTACAAATAGCTCCTTTAAAGTGAAATACTGCAGAAAACTGACACTGATGCTGATGCATTAATATCTCATTGGAGTTTTAACGTTGGATTTAACTGCTGAGTAATTTATCTATAATATGACTCCATGTTTTATCAGATTATCATTAGTTTTGTATTTTAAATCTACAGGTTTCTACAGCTGTGAGACACATGTAGAGGAGACAAGTGTAAAGTAGCAGAACCAGAAATATTAATAAGAAGAATAAGAAGGTCAGAGTTAAATGAACAAAATGATCATTTAAAGTCTGATTTGAGATCAGTATTCAGATGTAAAAATACTGCATGAAACTCCTGAAGGACAGAAATATGTTACGTCACGTAAAAACACTTCAAATCTGTACCAAGTTACAGAAGTCAATCTGTTTCCACTGTGAGACTGAAACTGTGACTGAGTGTTTGACACAAACAGCAGCAACATACTGAGACAGGACGACTGTTATCTTTGTGATAACAGCTTTAAAACAGCCAGTAACTTCCTGGAGTCTCTGCTGGTTTTCTGACTCCAGGAAGTTGCAGCTACAAACTGAGAAATAAAACCTGAACTGTGACAGTGAACATGAACCTGCTTTAATCTTTAGTTTTAGAGGGAAACATGATATTTCTTTCCTCTGTGGTTTGAAAGAACTTGTTGGACAAAAACATCTGTCAGAAAATGTTATATAATATAATGTGATAACCTCCATAGAAGTGTGAATTGTGGTTTTTACAGATTAAATAAAGATATATCATGTTAATCATTGAGCTTTATAGGAGCTGGTTGGTGGGCAGAGCCAGGCTAGCAGTTTCCCTCTGTTCCCAGTCTTTAAGCTAAGCTAAGCTAAGCTAACCATCTGCTGGATGTAGATTCATATTTACTGTGCAGACATGAGAGTTTCCTAAAGCATCAGACTACTTCTTTAAAACACATTATTATTGAAGCAGGAATTAAAGGCAGTGATGAAGGAGATGTTTTAGTAAATGTATCAGTACCACAGAGTAGAAATACTCTGTTAGAAGTAAAAATACTGCATTGAAAAATCCATCAAAATATATTTACGGTTCTCATTATGCAGTATACTATCACTAATACTAGTACTGCTGCTACTAGTTAGTTAGTCAATAACATTTTTAGTAGTTTCCAACTGATTCCTTACAGATGAATCAACAATAACTTCAGCTCTGTTCATATTTACTGCTGGTTTTATGTCAAACATCAGATGTTAAAAGCTCCTCACACGTTTTCTACGTAAAAATCTCATTGATCTAAACTGACTGCAGCTGTCAGCTGGATGTAGAGGAGGGAAATGTAGGTCACGGAGCGAACCTCAACCCTGTACTGAAGTACAGTACTTGAGTAAATGTACTTAGTTACTTTGCAGCACCTATTTATTTTCTACTGTTTCATTAGACAGAGGAGAGATGAGGGGAGACGAGGGGAGACGAGGGGGGAGACGAGGGGAGGCGGATGAGGAACGACGATGGTTCCTGGCCGGATGTGAAACAGGGTTGTTGAGGTATGAAGGTCGAACCGAGACCACCAGGGCAACCAGGGCATCCTCCAGCTTCTCCTGCCACTGGATGGAGGTTTAGAAACAGTTTGTACGAGGTGGAGTTGATCAAGCTGCACATGCTCCTCCAGACAGGGTCTCCACCCACCTGCTCTCATCCACAGTTTCACTGACATTCATTTGCATTTCCTTTTCTAGATTCTCTCGAAATTCATTCTAACAGCGTAAATCACCACTGCTGTTTTTGCAACGTCCCTCTCTTCTCATTTTTCAGACTTTAGATTTTTCAGAGAGAAAGTTACACAACTCTGGGAAATCTGAGTTTTCTTTTCCTCTTCAGTCGAGGCCTAAATCCGTCTGGACGCATGTTGAGGAGTATTTTTGAGTAAAAGTTGAACCTGGAAAATCCCTCATCATGTGTGTGATGCTGGAAGAGTGAGTGAGGAGTTTCTGGCCTCAAACTACCAACATGAGGCCAGTCCTGGTTTTGGCTCCTTAGACCGTGCAGGTCTAAGCTCCTGCACGGTCTCCATGTGCATGCTGGGAAGAGTCTGAGCTTCCTGCTTCACGCTTTTACACCTGAACAGATAAGAAGAAGGAGAACTCACCTACACCTGAGGACACACGCTGACTGGAGAGACGTTTGGACGGAGGACGGAGGATCGCTGAAGTTCTGGGGCCTGTGGCTGGTCTCTGGTCCACATGAGGCGACTAATGTAACCAAACATCCGCCATGTTTGAAGACTTCTCTGCTCCTTCTTCTTACACTCTACCTCGACACTCTTCCCTCCCTGATGAGCTGATCTGCACCTTCACAGACCTACTTGTCTCTCTCCCCCTCCCCCCTCTGTCACTGACTCTCCTCCTCTGCTGTCGCTGAACCCAATCACCTCCCGAGCTTCGTCTCCCGCCACAGATCCTGTGATCTTCTTCCTCAGAGCTTCGTACGAGGAAGGTGACGACGGACCTCCAGCTCAGGTCACGAGCCGCTGCCTCCAAAACGTCACTAAACACAGAAAAGAAGCGCTTGGTTGTGAACCCTGAGCTGAAGATCACAGCGAGTGTGATGAACTTCTCTCTAACCAGGTGACTCACTAACCAACCAGCCAACCTGCAGGTTCACGTCTGTGTGTGTGGGTTGATCAAACTGCCCTCGCTCATCTGCAAAACTGCAACCGGCGGTGGAAACAGGAGAAGAAGAAGAAGAAGGCTGCACTTCACAGAGTGTTTCACACAAACACCTTGAACCAATCAGGAGACGTCGGCTGTGACACCTCAGAGTGTGTGAACGCTGCTGCAACCGTCTCAACATCCTCCCACCTACAAACAGGAAACCACACCGAGTCCTCCTCTCCTCTCCTCCTCTGTCCTCGTTTGGCCTCTTTTCTCCTCCTGTCGACAGAAGCTTCAGAAAGCGGGGGGGGGGGGGG
>NW_019523543.1:5579-9864 GCF_002814215.2 Seriola lalandi dorsalis | reverse complement strand
ACCCCCCCCCCACCATGAATGAGGGAGGGGACACCTGCTGAGAGAAGGCTGGAAAACACTTGAGACTTTTGATTTGTTGCTGCAGGTAAACATGTTGATCATCTGCTGCAGTGAGAAGTTCAACTCTTTAAATAATTTTTTTAATTTAAAGGCGAAATGACCAAAGACTCGGAACAGCTGACAGGAAAAGGAAAAGCAGCGGGGAAACGGAAATACAAACGGAAAGGGAAATTTTAAAATACCTAAAATGAAGATGTTTGCTTAATTCAGTTTGTGACTCCAGCTGCTTATTTATCTTTTAAAAGTGGATTTTAAATAGATTTTAAATTCCATTATTTATTTGTGAATTAATGAATGTATTTTTAAATGATCTACGTATTGACTGTTTTATGTTGCTTTTGTAAATATCTCTTCAATTTGAATTATTTATTGATGGATTCCTTTAATAGTTCATTGATTTGTAAACCAATTTATTAATGTTTATTTTTTAAAATCATACATTTATTTATTTATTGATTACTTGTGACATTATGTGTGACACTCGTGGTCTTCCATAAAAACCTTAGCTTTCTAACATGACATCTGTTGGTGGGACAGATTTACCTCCTGTCAATCCCAATTTCCCAAAAACAATGAATCATTATTATTGTTCTGTTGATCAATAATCAATAAGCTCCATCTCTCTCGAGGCTCCGTGTTCGCACTAAAGTCGAACTTCAAACTGAGATGGTAAAAAAGTGCAAGAAAACAAAGTGGAGCTGCAACGATTAGACGATCGACAGAAAATCAATCCGCAGCTTTTATGATAATCGATTAATTACTAATAATAAACCTGTTCCACTTTCTCAAATGTCAGGATCTGATGCATCGTCTGTCACATGTGAAAATAAACTGAAAACAACTGAGCTTCACTATTCTCTGGGATTTCATCTGCAAAATGAAATGATTCACTGATTAATCATCAAGAAAACAATCAGCAGATTAATCAATTATAGAAATATTCTTTATGTTGTATGTGAACATCCCTCATCAGGACAAAGACAACGACTTCCTAAAGTCTCAGACTCAGAGGCTGTACACACACAGACTCGGACAGAGACTGGGTCTGGGTCTGGTTCTGGGTCTGGTTCTGGGTCTGGGTCTGGGTCTGGGTCTGGGTCTGGGTCTGGGTCTGGTTCTGGGTCTGGTTCTGGGTCTGGGTCTGGGTTTGGGTCTGAGTCTGGGTCTGAGTCTGGGTCTGGGTCTGGGTCTGGGTCTGGGTCTGGGTCTGGGTCTGGTTCTGGGTCTGGTTCTGGGTCTGGTTCTACACTCACAGGTCTGATGCCTCCTGTTACTTTTGCTTCTGTAAAAACAGTTTTTCTCCTCGTTAATGACACACACTTCATCACCTGCAGACACAAACACACACACACACGTCTGACAAGTTCATTCTCATTTAATAGTCACAAAAAAAGATTTTGCTAAAATAATTTGAGGTTAACGACTTTGATTATTAACATTCATTTAAAAGCTTTTTGTTTACATGATGTTTCTGCAGCCTGAGCTCCAGCTGCCCCACAGACACACTGCTCCCCGTCCACCTGGGCTGAGCCGGGCTGAGCCGGACTAAACCGGACTAAACCGGACTGAGCCACACTGAGCCGGGCTGAGCCGGGCTAAACCGGGCTAAACCGGACTGAGCCACACTGACACAAAGAAAACCAGAGTTGCTCCTTAAAATAAAACGGGAACATTTTAAATGAGGATTAAAATCAGTAGTAATCCTTGTAAAAGATGAGTAACTGAATAAAAAGCCGGAGGTTTAAGATTCTTCTGATGACCTGAAGTGTAAGAAGTTAGTGTTTATATTAAAACTGGCTGCGACATGTACAAACATATGAAAACAGACTCATAAAGCTCCTGTGCTGTGGTCGTGGTCACTCTGAGGATGTGGATCGTATCGTCTTTCAGACTGATGTTTACAGGCGGTCGGGTCAGTCGCTCCTCAGTGTCCCATTAAATGTAAAACAGAGCAGCTGCTGCGTCTCCTCGGAGTCTCTGCTGCTCGTCTTCAACGTCCCGTCCCCGACGACCAGGTGTCGAGCTCCTGCAGCGACGCCGCGGAAGTTATAAAAAAAGTCACGTAGACAAAACATTTAAAAATAAACTCGTCCAAAAATGTTTCTGCATGGCAGACAGTCCGATCGGCGTTCGCAGTCCTAAAAAACATTAAATAAAATAACCACAAACGTATGAAGGACCAGGCTGAACACGGGAAAACCCCCGTCAGGTTTGTGAGGTCAGATCAGGACGCTGGACACCGGGACCCGGGTGGAGCGGCCGCTCTTTGGAACGACGATCGGCTCGTCGTCTGTCAGAGAGAAACCAGAGGAGAGTTCATTCATTTAATCATTTATTTATCAGTGACTTTGCACAACAGAAACAAGTGACACGAAGGGAACAGGAGAGGGACAGACGTGTAAAAGACACATGACGTCTCACCTGTGGGGACGTAGTTCTCGGCCCGGTGTCGGTCTGTCTCGATGAAGAGGGCGGTGGCGAGGAAGAAAGCCCCGCCCACCACGGCCACGAAGGAGCAGAGCAGCAGAGAGAGCTGCAGAGACCGAAACTGCCACAGGAACGAGTCCGTCCTCCTCAGAGAGTCTGAGACCTGAGAGAGGAGGAGGAGGAAGAGCAGGAGGAAGAGGAGCAGGAGGAGGAGGAGAGGGAGGAGGAGGATGATGATGAGGAGGAGGAGCAGGAGGATGAGGATGATGAGGAGGAGGAAGGGATTTAATTTCACCTGCTGAAACACGTGACATTTACCTTCTTCTGCAGAGTCAGATGTTTTTACTGGAACATTCAGAACCTGAGCGAGTGTAGAGCTGCTGATCAGTCGATACATGATCAATAACTTTTCTGATAATAAATGAATTGGTTTTGTCTCCAAACATCCACAGGTTCATTTCCCTCCTGATGAGGGTTTGATCATTCTCTGGACTTTGGCCTGTTGCTGGAATAAATCTCTCTGTGCTGTGCTAAATTATTTACTATTATCTGACAATTTATAATCAACTAATCAATAAAATGAATCAGTACATTGATCAATAATGAAAATAACTGCTAGTTGCAGCCAAACATTCTCCACAAGGAAAAGTTCAACATTTTAAAAGTCTCTCGTCCTCTTCGTTGCTGACAGAAGTCTGCGCAGTAGAAATGAAGCTACAGCAGCTGGTTAGCTTAGCTTAGCATAAAGACTGGAAACAGAGGGAAACTGCTAGCCTGGCTCTGTCCAAAGAGAACCAAGTCTACTTTCCAGCATTTTTAAAAACAACAGTTTACAGTTTTAATCAGTGTCTCAGTGTTAATTGTTCATTTATCTCAAATATATGTTAAAAGATATTTACTTGAGTATTTTTACATTAAAATCCCTGTATTTTCTCTTCCTGTAAAACAGTTTTAAACGTTTAATCCTGCACTAATGTTGCATCCAATTAAAGTTATTTCACCAATTTTACATGGTGGTTTAGGTCGCAGTGAGTCGTTCAGTCTTTTTCTCCTCTGATTTTCACTAATTAACAAGTTGCATCTCGTTTGTTTCGTCTGTAAAAGTGAAGTGTTGGAATCTCATCTCAGCACAACAGCGTCTGCAGAGCTGCTGCTCGTCGCTTCCACACTCGGGTTGATGAACGCAGCTTCAGACGTGCCGCTCGCTTCCTGTTACTTTCAGTTTCAGCTGAACTTTGTATTAAATTCATTTTAATACGAGGACGTGTCTCCTCTCATCCAGCTGCTCTGTTACTTTCTCTTTCTCGGGTCTCTGTGCTGTAAATTCATACTTAAATGAAAAGTTTTAGAAAAGAGAACGCAGGTTTCTCTGATCCTCGTCTTCAGTGTCTCATCTAACAAACCGGCTGGAGATCGACTGCAGGAAACACAATATAACCTGCTTCATTAAATCACTGAACAAGTACTTTCACTTCTTCATTGAGGTCACACAGTAAATATTAAACTCTACCACCTTCCTACTTTGCTTCATCACGTTACTGTAAGACGTTAAAGTACAGTTCATATATCTGCTGTTCTTCTTTAATAAAGGAACTGACACCAAAAGAGAAATTTATTGTTCGTTTTCATGATGATGAGCTTCCTAGTTTTACATCATCATCTATTTATCAACTACTTCTATATTTTATTTGTTTTTTCCCCAAATCTCTTTATCGGATCAAAAACGTTGAGACACAAGTTGAAATGTGTCGAATGAAACATGGAAAGTGACGGAACATGTTTATAAAGACATAAATAA
>NW_019523543.1:3844-5278 GCF_002814215.2 Seriola lalandi dorsalis | reverse complement strand
TAGTTACAGATATCTAAACCAACGAGGTTATTAATTAGGTTTTAACACTTCATAAATAAACAGTTAATAAAAAGTTATAACAGTTTTCATACATTGATTCAGACTCACTATTTGGCAAGATCAAGTTAATGCTTCCTACTCATTAATCTGACTAATGAGTTACTAACATTTATAACTGGTTAAAGGAACCTTATTGTAAACATCACAGATAATAATAGTAAAAAATAATAATAACGATCATTAATGATGTTTCACACTCTTCAATAAGGCTCCCTTTTACCAGTTATAATATATTACCATTTTTATCTAATATGTTTTTACAGCTTATAACTGATATATAAAGTGTTAACAAGTAATTAATAAACTAGTTATAAACTAGTTATAAACTAGTTATAAAGTAGGCTCTGGCTCCTCACCAGGAGAATATCAGCCACGATGGCCCAGTTCATGGACAGGAAGGTTTCTCCCAGGAAGATGAAGACCTGGAGGAAGAGGCAGAATACACGTCACACTTACAGCTCAGCGCTAACAGCTAACAGTGCTAATGTTGCTGTGTGTGTGTGTGTGATGTATGACGGCTGTGTGTCTGTAGCCCTGCCTCCTAGTGGCCGATGACTGCAGCTTTAAAAAAAAAAAAGGTCCCACATCTTACACTTTTCCTGTGTTTTAGTCAGCCAATCAGAAGAGAGAAGGCTCTGGGCCTCTCTTCTGATTGGCTGACTGTATTCTGAGTGATCCAATAAAAGATATAAGATATATCAGATTTCAGGTAAAAACACTCAGAGAAACCAAATCCTGCAAGGTTTGGATGGTGGGTCCAGGTGGGCGGGGCTTGGTGACTGCTTTGTTGTGACATCACAAAGTTTCAGAGGTCCTGACGGCTGGTTTTAAGGCTCAGTTTCTGCTTTTTTATTAGTATTTTAATGGAAAATGTTTAATATATATATAATAATATATTTTACTTTAAATTAAGGATTTATTTTTAAATGGTTTAGAACATTTATATTAAAGACATTTTTACTGATTGCTGCCTGCTTCTTATAACATTTCAGATTTTCTTTCAGGATTTAAATTCTTATGATATATGGGACCTTTAAGACAGTTAACGTATGAGAAGTTTTGCTTCTTTATTCATTGAAAAAAACATGTATTTTCCAGCTAATTTCCTGGAAACTTCCCCATAAATTCTTTAATGGTTCAGCTGTAAATTACTATAATATTTCCAAGAAAGAAACCAACTCAATTTGGTGCTAATTATGAAGAAATAGAGAAAGTGTTAGTTGCCACAGTTAAGTACATGATAAAAAATAGCAACTAACGTTTTTTCCCCATTTCCTTCCTAATTAGCACCAAATTGTGTTGTTTTCTTTCTTGAGAATATCACAGTCATTTACAGCTAATTACCTGCTAATTATTGGAGATTATGAGGAAAAT
>NW_019523543.1:1585-2556 GCF_002814215.2 Seriola lalandi dorsalis | reverse complement strand
GGAGCTCTCTCCCCCAGCTGCTCTCCAGCCTCCAGTATCACTGACTGCAACAGAGGCTGGACCTACTTCTTGCCGAGCGCCTGCAGGTCTTTGAGCCAGCTGGTCTGCTGCAGGTGATGCTCCGGTCGAGCCTCGATGGCGCCTCTTTTAGGCTCCTGGACCACGAACAGCAGCAGCAACACAGCGATGAGCCCCAGAGCTGGAGTCACCTGGAGGACAGGTAAGACTGTCAGGGGACAACACAGGTACAACAGAGTCCCGACTCAAAGAGAACATGATTTATGATCCTGAACAGAGCTGAGAGACTCACCCGCAGAGCCCAGTGCCAGTCCTTCGCTATGTTACTGACTTGTGAGCCCACGATGTATCCGAGGCCGCTGAGACCCAGACGAGACAAAGACAAGGAGGTTGAACAAGATGTCCGACAAAACGTGTCATGTTCACAACCTGAGACTCAGCCGCAGGGACAGACTGGATGAGGCATCGACAACAGCTTTGTTTCTGCATTCGTTGATGTAAGTTTCGAATCTTTTTTCAATATCAGTTCCAATATGATATTTCAAGTGTGGTAATAACATCAAGAACACAACCTACACTCAGAAATATACAAGGTGATACTTTATTTTTCAGATTCTGGATTTTCCAGCTGTTTGTTGGAAATTTTCCACATAATTTCCTAAAAATTCGCAGCAAGTTACTATAATATTTCCAAGAACTGCCGACACAATTTGGTACAAATTATGTTATTAATAGTTAAGTTATTAACTTAACTGTTGAATGAAGAAAAGAAGAAGCCAAGGTTCTTTAAGCTCCTCCAGTCTGAAGGTGTGTGTCCATGTGTAGTGTGATTATAGATCAGCTCTAGCTTCTATATTAATACTGTGAAAGTATCAAAGCCTCAGTCCACAGAGAAATGCACACAGCCTGTATTCACAAACTGAGCCTTAAAACCAGCCGTCAGGACTTCTGGA
>NW_019523543.1:0-503 GCF_002814215.2 Seriola lalandi dorsalis | reverse complement strand
ATCTTCTTACCTGTTTGGAGTAAACCAGACTTCCCATCATCAATCCCAAAATAATGCTCTATGTCTGGGAGAACACCTGGAGGGAGACACAACAGCTGGATTAGCAACAGTGGTAGCATTTTGTTTTTGCAGTGAGACAACAGCTAATCAATACAAAATGATTATTAATGATTAATAAGTGCGACAGCATGTTCAGGTCCTGATATGTTACTGTTAGTGAACTGTGACAGCTAATATCTGTTGTAGCAACGCTCCACACACGCTAACGTTAGCTTGTTTAGGCTAACGTTAGCTTGTTTAGGCTAAAGTTAGCTTGTTTAGTATGTAGGATGAAAAGTAACGTAAGTGGAAATAAATAAATATATGAATAAATGCTGAAATAAATAATTAAATTCATAAATAAATGCAAAATAAAAACATTTTGGCAATAAAAAAAAAAGATTTTTTAATATATTTATTTATTTTGTGTACTTCTACATTTATTTATGCATTTCTATATTTAT
>NW_019523542.1:0-662 GCF_002814215.2 Seriola lalandi dorsalis | reverse complement strand
ACCTTTTCTAGCATTTTTATGACTTACTATAATGTTACATATTTTAGCATTTTTATGCCTTACTATACTATGACGTTTTTTGGCATTTTTATGCCTTACTATACTATGACATTTTTATGCCTTACTATAATATGATGTTTTTTTTTAGGATTTTTATGACTTAATATAGTATGATGTTTTTGTGCCTTACTATACTATGACATTTTTTGCTATTTTAAGGCCTTACTATACTATGACGTTTTTTGGTATTTTCACGCCTTACTATAGAATGATATTTTTATGCCTTACTATACTATGACGTTTTTTGGTATTTTCATGCCTTACTATAGTATGACGTTTTTTGTATTTTTATGCCTTACTATCCTATGATAGTTTTATGCCTTACTATACTATGATGTTATTTGGCATTTTTATGTCTTAGTATACTATGACATTTTTTACTATTTTCATGCCTTACTATCCTATGATAGTTTTATGCCTTACTATACTATGACCTTTTCTAGCATTTTTATGACTTACTATAATGTTACATATTTTGGCATTTTTATGCCTTACTATAATATGACGGTTTTTGACATTTTTATGCCTTTCTATAATATGATGTTTTTTTTTAGGATTTTCATGACTTACTATAGTATGATGTTTTTATGCCTTACTATACT
>NW_019523540.1:0-492 GCF_002814215.2 Seriola lalandi dorsalis | reverse complement strand
GACACAGGACATCAGGACTCAGGACATCAGGACACAGGACATCAGAACATCAGGACATCAGAACATCAGGACACAGAACATCAGGACGCAGGACATCAGGACACAGGACATCAGAACATCAGGACATCAGAACATCAGGACACAGGACATCAGGACGCAGGACATCAGGACACAGGACATCAGAACATCAGGACATCAGGACGCAGGACATCAGAACATCAGGACACAGGACATCAGGACGCAGGATATCAGAACATCAGGACATCAGAACATCAGGACATCAGAACATCAGGACACAGGACATCAGGACGCAGGACATCAGAACATCAGGACACAGGACATCAGGACACAGGACATCAGGACACAGGACATCAGGACATCAGGACATCAGGACATCAGAACATCAGAACATCAGGACATCAGGACTCAGGACATCAGAACATCAGGACATCAGGACACAGGACATCAGGACACAGGACATCAGGACATCAG
>NW_019523539.1:5182-5585 GCF_002814215.2 Seriola lalandi dorsalis | reverse complement strand
CAGTTGGAATTATGGAAAATGTTGATCGACGTGTTTCTAACTCGCTTTGTTTCCTCGGTTTGTGTTTCTTCTTTTTATTCAGTAGGAATGAAAACACTGGAGAACAGATCAAGATTTAGTTTTGTTCATTTACAGTGTTTCTCTGTGGACTGAGGCTTTGATACTTTCACAGTATTAATATAGAAGCTAGAGCTGATCTATAATCTATAATCTATAATCACACTACACATGGACACAGACCTTTACACTGGAGGAGCTTTAAGAAACTTCAGGAATCACTTTTATTAACGTTTATAAACATAACATTATACTGTACGACCCATTGATTCCACAGCTGGTGGCTAAACCTAGTGTGTGTGTGTGTGTGTGTGTGTGTGTGTGTGTGTGTGTGTGTGTGTGTGTG
>NW_019523539.1:3233-4409 GCF_002814215.2 Seriola lalandi dorsalis | reverse complement strand
GACGAGGAAGACGAGGAAGACGAGGAAGACGAGGACGGTGAAATACAAACCTTGTGGAAATCATCGAACTGCACGGAGGCGACGGCTCCTCTGACCCGGGAGGCGATGGCTTTACAGGCGTCTCCCACGAAGTCCGGGACTGAGAAGAGAGAGGCTGCAACAGCAGAGTCCACTGGAGACTTCACATCGAAGTGCCTGAGGAGAGAGAGGCGCTCAGGTCAGAGGTCAGAGGTCAGAGGTCAGGCTGTAAAGTAGCTTTTAACACTTCAGCGTCATTATCTCTTTTTTTTGGCTGAGAGACTTTTATTGTGAAAACAGGAAGTGTTGACTCATCAGACTCTGCTGTTTAATGCAGCTGTATCCTGATTGGTTACCAGTTGTAGGACAGCTGCAGCTGCAGGCGGGCGTGGTCGGCCGTCTCTATGGTGATGATGTCGGTGAAGAAGTCGGGCCCCAGCAGGAGGCAGACGGCCTTGATGACGTTGGCTCTCTTGGGTTTGTCTCCGGACAGCGACAGCACGGTGAACTGCTCGTCAGGTCCCAGCATCACCATCTCTGGACCGAACACCACCCTGAGGACAGACCACACCCCCACCGCCACGTCAGCTGGTTTATTTCAACCTCCACACCCCCCCCCATCAAGGCCATAGACCGGAGTCCCACCTGGCTTTCTTCTCCCGGTAGTCGTACACCTGGACTGCGGCGTTGTGGGGGACCCTGTAGGACACGACCCGGGTCTTGTCCCGGGGCCGGCTGTCTCCGGTCGCGGTGCGGTCCGAGCGGTTGGCCAGCGGGTCGAGAGGAGACGCCAGCAGCGCCTCCACGTTAGAAGGAAGCTCCTTCTGCCACAGCTCCTCATCCTGAGTCAGCATGTAGGTGTGGCCAATCACAGCGCGCACCTGAGAGGGAGGAGGAGTTAGGATCCTCTAGAGAGCTCTACGCCCACACACCTGCTGACAGGTGACCTTACCTTTCCAGTCTTGATGTCCCGGACGTAGATCCCCTCGTTCTCGTCCAGCGGGATGGCCTGGCGCCTCAGCATCACCTCCACGGTGGCGGGGGGGACGTACTCGATGGGGCCGCGCAGCATCCAGCGGTCTCCAGGGCGACGGAGGACCCCGCTCCTCCGAGAGCGCTTGGCCCTCTCCTGCATCTGCTCCTCCTCCTCTTCCTCCT
>NW_019523539.1:1952-2365 GCF_002814215.2 Seriola lalandi dorsalis | reverse complement strand
GGACAGTTAATATGTTTTTTACAGTGTAATGAATATAAACTCCGGGGCCCCGGCTGAGGCCCCGAGGGGTCCGGGGCCCCTGGGTGAAAGTCTTTGTCTGATATTTCTTGTTTGAAAGTCACAAAGTTAAATTCTGCATTTCAACGCTCATCTGTCTTTGCTGTTCCTCTTCCTGTAACTAAGCAACTGCTCCTTCCTGTTTACAGCGGCTCGCACATGCTCAGTGCAGGTCAATGGTCACGTGCTTGTGTTTTCAGTCTCACTGCGTTTCCTCACGTTTGAATCCTTTTTACCTGAAACATTTTTCTTTGTTAAAATTCAGGTTTCTTACAAATATTAAAAATGTAGACGTCTACCTGTCCTGTATGATAAAGCTTCCGGCTCCAGAGAGCTGACCTCTGACCTCTGACCTC
>NW_019523539.1:0-489 GCF_002814215.2 Seriola lalandi dorsalis | reverse complement strand
TTCCATGTGTGTCACATGGTTGAGTTTGTATTTATGAATCAATCATCGGAGCCTGATGGTGATTTCTCCACATCAGATTTATGAAATAAAGAACTCAGTGTCATATTTTTTTGTATGAAGGCTTGTCGAGGTTTCTGAGAGCAGGATGTGATGTTTACATTTACAAACACATGAGCTGTGTCTCCATTCAGGGGCCACATCCTTTGAAGGACGCGATCCATCACAGGTCGGGATGCAGACTGGTCTACGAAGGATTTCCTATTTAAAGCTCCTCCAGTGTAAAGGTGTGTGTCCATGTGTAGTGTGATTATAGATCAGCTCTAGCTTCTATATTAATACTGTGAAAGTATCAAAGCCTCAGTCCACAGAGAAATGCACACAGCCTGTATTCAGAAACTGAGCCTTAAAACCAGCCGTCAGGACTTCTGGAACTTTGTGATGTCACAACAAAGCAGTCACCAAGCCCCGCCCACCTGGACCCACCATCCA
>NW_019523538.1:616-1215 GCF_002814215.2 Seriola lalandi dorsalis | reverse complement strand
ACCATCCTAGCCAGAGAGAACACCCGTGTCTGGAAGTGCTCGAAGAAGATTTCTACCGGGACAACTTTCACGGGCTGATGAAGCTACTCTGCAGCCCTCGGTTCATTCCTGCTATTCAACGTTTGCTCGCCCTTCGCAACATCCGAGCTCAAGACGACAAGGTTAGATGCGTGGCAGAGACTCTTTTACACGAGTTGAAAGCGGAGAAGTGGATCAACAATGCCATCCATGAAATGTACGACAATCTGGTCGGAGATGATGTGGTGAAAATTGGACAACTTCGATCGGTAACCGACTACTGGAAAGGTCATTAGCTTGATGATGAATTGCCATGATTGAATTGAGGAGATTACACAATGTTATTCATACCTACTTTGGTAACTCGATTTTATACCTAGCTTTAAAAAGTGATAAAAAAAAAAAAAAGTTAGTTTTTTCATCTTGTGTATGTAGTTTTACCCTGATAACCGTTACTTGATTTTTTCATATTGTATGTGTAGTTTTACCTTGATAACCGTTACTTGATTTTTTTTTGTATTTTACATTACTGCATCTTGTGTTATGCTCTGTTTCCGAACAATAAAAAAAAATAAAATAAA
>NW_019523538.1:0-596 GCF_002814215.2 Seriola lalandi dorsalis | reverse complement strand
CTTTATTTTATTTTTTTTTATTGTTCGGAAACAGAGCATAACACAAGATGCAGTAATGTAAAATACAAAAAAATCAAGTAACGGTTATCAAGGTAAAACTACACATACAATATGAAAAAATCAAGTAACGGTTATCAGGGTAAAACTACATACACAAGATGAAAAAACTAACTTTTTTTTTTTTATCACTTTTTAAAGCTAGGTATAAAATCGAGTTACCAAAGTAGGTATGAATATCATTGTGTAATCTCCTCAATTCAATCATGGCAATTCATCATCAAGCTAATGACCTTTCCAGTAGTCGGTTACCGATCGAAGTTGTCCAATTTTCACCACATCATCTCCGACCAGATTGTCGTACATTTCATGGATGGCATTGTTGATCCACTTCTCCGCTTTCAACTCGTGTAAAAGAGTCTCTGCCACGCATCTAACCTTGTCGTCTTGAGCTCGGATGTTGCGAAGGGCGAGCAAACGTTGAATAGCAGGAATGAACCGAGGGCTGCAGAGTAGCTTCATCAGCCCGTGAAAGTTGTCCCGGTAGAAATCTTCTTCGAGCACTTCCAGACACGGGTGTTCTCTCTGGCTAGGATGGT
>NW_019523537.1:3620-4097 GCF_002814215.2 Seriola lalandi dorsalis | reverse complement strand
TACACACACACACACACACACACACACAACACACACACACACACACACACACACACACTTCTCTAAAGCTCATTTTACCTGCCTTACTAAAAAATGTACCCCCCCCTGCAGCATGAACACATCACATGTCTACACCTCTAAACACATCAATCAATCCGTCAGTGTGTGTGTGTGTGTGTGTGTGTGTGTGTGTGTGTGTGTGTGTGTGTGTGTGTGTGTGAAGCAGGTGAGCAGATGTTTAGTTTGCTGTTTCTCTTCATGACAAACGAGCGGCTGAATGTGTTTCCCTGAGCCAGCGCTTCAACTGCAACACACCTGCCACGACACAGTCCTCCTCTCCTCTTCCTCTCCTCCTCCCCTCTCCTCCTCTCCTCTTCCTCTCCTCCTCCCCTCTCCTCCTCTCCTCCTCTCCTCTTCCTCTCCTCCTCCTCCCCTCTCCTCCTCTCCTCCTCTCCTCCTCCTCCTCTCCTCCTCTCC
>NW_019523537.1:1479-2212 GCF_002814215.2 Seriola lalandi dorsalis | reverse complement strand
CTCCTCCTCTCCTCCTCTCCTCTCCTCCTCTCCTCTCTCCTCCTCTCCTCTCCTCTCCTCCTCTCCTCCTCCACTTCTACATGTTCTTTTTATTCTTTTCCTCTCACCCTTCTCTCTCATTAAACGTATTCACGCGTTTTAATCATCACGATTTTCCGACACGTTCGGAAAAACAAGAATCAGCAGTTATTAGTCAAAGTGCGATTTATTTATTTAATAAGTAAATTGTGGGTTTGATAAATGAAGGTGGGAGGAAACATCTGGACGGAGACAGAAGTCTTTAAAGCAGCTCTTGTTAAATGTGAGGAGAAAGCACACAGGTAGAGACGAGACGTGAGGGATTTACATGAAGCATCCAAACATGACGAATATAAATACAGTTTAAAACCAGTTCAGTATTAAATCACAGATTTTCCATAAAACTAAAAAAACACCAGAAACAGTTTTTTTTTGTTGTTGTTTGTTGCCAGGAAGGAAATAATTCTTCGTCACTGAGGAGTGAGTTTTTATTTCCCTGTGCCGGTGTCTGATCCTGGCGTCCTGTGGCGACTGAATTCACACAGCGAGGAGCCGTTCACTGAAACTAATAAAAACCAGGTTCCACAAAGTCTCATTTCACTGTGTTCGTGTCCCTGATATATTTGGCTGAAGGACTTGATACAGGTGAAATACAGACTCAAAGATACGGAGCAAAGCACTTAGAGCATATGGGGGAAAGCTCAGAGTAATAAAT
>NW_019523537.1:0-474 GCF_002814215.2 Seriola lalandi dorsalis | reverse complement strand
AAACTTGGTTTTGGCCTTGTGAACGTGATATTTCCAGATCTCCTCAAAGTGCGCACAAACGTTCACTGGGACTCGAGGATTATTATGTGATGATTAATATTATATATGATCCTGAATGAACAGGGAAGGAACCTGAAGCGAGACAACAGCAACAAACCTCCAGAGCGGAACTGAAAACAGACAAAGATAATCAACCAAATGTTACAGGAAAATATAAAAGAAAGAACAGAATTATGAAACATCGCAGAGAAAATAAATAAATAAATTCTCTCGTCCATGTTGAAAACCAGCGGCTCAGCTGTGTTTTGCCTTCCTCGTTTCACAGAATCCGTGTGTGTGTGTGTGTGTGTGTGTGTGTGTGTGTGTGTGTGTGTGTGTGTGTGTGTGTAGGTGGGAGGGTGTTGAGGGTTGGCCCACTTCCCCCGGGCTAATTGGTACGATCCGCTTAACGAGTTAAACGAGGTGAATGGGGAT
>NW_019523536.1:0-871 GCF_002814215.2 Seriola lalandi dorsalis | reverse complement strand
AGAATGAAAGTCTGGGCTCATTACCAAGATATAGACCACATACTGGAAGCCAACAGATCCAAAACAAACAGGCATGTTAATGGAGGGCATCTCAGAATGAAACAGAAATCTAAAACCACAACTACAATAAAGTCAAAATAGCCCAGCATTTTGGGAAATGCATGTTTACCATCCTACCATGGTCACATCTGAGGACATCCTTTTCGTCATCATGCCCCCCCCCACACACACACACACTGTGCACTTGACTGTTTCACTTTGATTTCTTTTAATCTGATCTAGTCAGCACCACACCTTATTTTGCTTTTAATACACATTGCATGATGCACTAATATCAGAATACAGTCTACTGGAAATTTACTTTTTCTATATCAATCAGCGCTAGTTGGGGATGAATATCCAAAAAAAACATCTATTTTTGCATTATTACAATTTTTTTTAAATTTTGAAAATTTGGATGTGATTTGGAAATGATTAGTTGATTAATCAAGTAGCTCATAAACAAATATTGAAGCAGATACAGAGCATATATATATATATATATATATATATATATAACTCCCAGTGAAGTTCCCACTATAAAAAGTCCACTAATCCCTTGTCGTCTAGCTAGGGTTGGTCCTCTCATTTGTCATTTACTTTTGCTTTGCCTCTTTTCTGGGCAGATAGCACATAAATCTGCTTTAAACAACTCCCTATAGTTTTAAATTGGGAGTTTAGGGAAAGCTGTTGGGAGTCAACCATACCATCTTTGTAACATTTGTAAAAATCAAACATTGCACAACAATGCAAAAAATAAACTATTTTTAGGCACCACTTTGGGCTCTAGTACCAAAAAATAACACATAGATTGATTAATGATGAATAGCAA
>NW_019523535.1:0-763 GCF_002814215.2 Seriola lalandi dorsalis | reverse complement strand
CCTTAGCATACTATGTTGTTTTTATGACTTTTTATGCCATAATAAATGGATATGTTTTTTGACGTTTTATGCAATACTATACTATGACGTTTTTTGGCATTTTTATGGGTTATCATATTATATCATTTTTTGGTATTTTTATGCCTTACTATACTCTGTTGTTCTATGCCTTAGCATACTATGTTGTTATTATGACTTTTTATGCCTTAATATACTATGATGATTTTTTGACTTTTTTTGCCATACTATACTATGACGTTTTTTCGCATTTTTATGGGTTACTATACTATGACCTTTTTTTGTCATTTTTATGACTTACTATACTCTGTCGTTCTATGCCTTAGCATACTATGTTGTTTTTATGACCTTTTATGCCATAATAAATGAATGTTTTTTTGACGTTTTATGCCATACTATACTATGTTGTTTTTTCGCATTTTTATGGGTTACTATACTATGACCTTTTTTTGTCATTTTTATGACTTACTATATTCTGTTGTTCTATGCCTTAGCATACTATGTTATTTTTATGACTTTTTATGCCTTAATATACTATGATGATTTTTTGACTTTTTATGCCATAACATACTATGACGTTTTTGTCAATTTTATGCCTTACTATACTCTGTTGTTCCATACCTTAGCATACTATGTTGTTTTTATGACCTTTTATGCCATAATAAATGAATATGTTTTATTGACGTTTTATGCCATACTATACTATGATGATTTTTTGACGTTTTATGCCATACTTATACTATGA
>NW_019523534.1:0-1263 GCF_002814215.2 Seriola lalandi dorsalis | reverse complement strand
AAAAACGTCATAGTATAATAAGGCATAAAAATATGAAAAAATGTCATAGTATAATAAGGCATAAAACGTCATAGTATAGTATGGCATAAAAATGTCCCCAAATGTCATAGTATAGCAAGGCAAAAATATTTGAAAAAACGTCATAGTATAGTAAGGCATAAAAATTTGAAAAAATGTCATAGTATAGTAAGGCATAAAAATTTGAAAAAACGTCATAGTTTAATAAGGCATAAAAATTTGAAAAAATGTCATTGTATAATAAGGCATAAAACGTCATAATATAGTATGGCATAAAAATGTCCCCAAACGTCATAGTATAGTTAGGCAAAAAAAATTGAAAAAACTTCATAGTATAGTAAGTCAAAAAACGTCATAGTATAGTAAGGCATAAAAATTTGAAAAGACGTCATAGTATAGCAAGGCAAAAAAATGTGAAAAAACGTCATAGTATAATAAGGCATAAAAATATGAAAAAATGTCATAGTATAATAAGGCATAAAACGTCATAATATAGTATTGCATAAAAATGTCCCCAAACGTCATAGTATAGTTAGGCATAAAAATTTGAAAAAACGTCATAGTATAGCAAGGCAAAAAAATGTGAAAAAACGTCATAGTATAATAAGGCATAAAAATATGAAAAAATGTCATAGTATAATAAGGCATAAAACGTCATAGTATAGTATGGCATAAAAATGTCCCCAAATGTCATAGTATAGCAAGGTAAAAAAATGTGAAAAAACGTCATAGTATAATAAGGCATAAAACGTCATAGTATAGTAAGGCATAAAAATGTGAAAAAACGTCATAGTATAGTAAGGCATAAAAATGTGAAAAAACGTCATAGTATAGTAAGGCATAAAAATATGAAAAAACTTCATAGTATAATAAGTCATAAAACGTCATAGTATAGTATGGCATAAAAATGTCCCCAAACGTCATAGTATAGTTAGGCAAAAAAAATTGAAAAAACTTCATAGTATAGTAAGTCAAAAAACGTCATAGTATAGTAAGGCATAAAAATTTGAAAAGACGTCATAGTATAGCAAGGCAAAAAAATGTGAAAAAACGTCATAGTATAATAAGGCATAAAAATATGAAAAAATGTCATAGTATAATAAGGCATAAAACGTCATAATATAGTATTGCATAAAAATGTCCCCAAACGTCATAGTATAGTTAGGCATAAAAATTTGAAAAAACGTCATAGTATAGCAAGGCAAAAAAATGTGAAAAAACGTCATAGTATAATAAGGCATAAAA
>NW_019523533.1:1989-2332 GCF_002814215.2 Seriola lalandi dorsalis | reverse complement strand
ACATCACCACCACTGCCAACTCATCACACTGCTCATTTCATTATTTTCTTCTTTATGATTATTACGGGAAAAACGGGACGGTACCCATTTTTTCGTGGTATCGAAGGCTAATTACTAATTACTGCGTCACTGGCACATGCTCTGCCTCTGCCAAGGGAGGATGAGGAACGTCCACTATTAGGCTGGTTGGTTAGCTAACTGGACCTGCTGCTGTAAGCTAGTTGCAACTGCCTCAGTAACCTAGCTGCACCCACCTCGGTAAGCTAGCTGCACCTGCCTTGGTAAGCTAGCTGCACCCACCTCGGTAAGCTAGCTGCACCCACCTCGGTAAGCTAGCTGCACC
>NW_019523533.1:0-481 GCF_002814215.2 Seriola lalandi dorsalis | reverse complement strand
TTTTGAACTAGTTCATTTTAAGTGTGGCACAACACTGCCCATCACATCCATCACAGCAGCTTCAGTCCCCAGAACTCCTCCAGACTCCGTCCATCTGGTCTTTATCTCTCATTATGTTCAGGATGGTGGAAGTCTTTCTAATTTGAGCTTCAGCTGTTCTATGTTCATTTATTTTTTCATTATAATTTATGGTTTTTATGTTCTGGACTATTGATTGTTGCCGTTCATTGTCATCAGTGTATGAAATATATAAAACACCCACAACAGATATTACATTCAATCACTCAAATCCACACAAGTATAAAAGTACAAGTGTGTGTGTGTGTGTTTGTGTGTGTGTGTGTGTGTCTGTGTGTCTGTCTGTGTGTGTGTGTGTGTGTGTGTGTTTGTGTGAGTTTCCTGAGCTGGTTGGATTCTGTTGTTAATCTCTTTATGTAAGAGCTCATTTAATTCACTTTTCAGTTCGTCCTGAAACACCCCC
>NW_019523532.1:0-765 GCF_002814215.2 Seriola lalandi dorsalis | reverse complement strand
AAAAAATGTGAACACTACAACACATAACAATTGAAAATAATTAACAGATGGAGCAGTGGACCAAGCTGCAAGAATGCATTTAGACACTGAAAGGTTTTCTAAACTTTTGATATATTTAGACTTGACTCAAGGTCAACATAGGAATCCATTGTTGTTGCCATGAATCCAAGTTGACAGCAGTTGTTGTGCCACCAGGTCAGGCTAGGCTGTGATGTGAGGACATTGCAAAATGTTTGCATATTGAGAGCATGATCAGTAGTTTCTTTTAGTACCAGCACCTTAAATGTTTGAGGATTTTACTGAAGGTAATTCATCCCTGTGCCCAGGGAATAAATTACACTTTTGCCGTTTGAAGGGAGCTTTAATACACCTATTTTTGTGCTTTACAAACAGCATGCAAACTGGATTTTACAGCTAACTATTCTTTTGGAGAATGCAGGTTTTGTATGTAAAACTTGGTTCGTTGAATTTCATACTGCTCTGATTCAAATGTTCAAATTTGGAAAAAATGTGGTGAAAATTCATCTAATACCATTGAATGTTTAAAAGCCAGAGGGAGGTTCTCTCAGTTGCCTTCTTTCTCTGTTTGTTAATTTCATAAAATGATGGGCAGCATGATTATGGCTCAGACTGTCCTTATTAAATGTATACTGACTGAAATATTAGATCTGAAGGTTAAAACAAATTTACTTTTTCTCTGTGAGCAATCCTTTGGTGGGGTGTCGTGTGGCGCAGTGGGTTAAGCAGGCGCCCCATATGTAGAGG
>NW_019523531.1:0-762 GCF_002814215.2 Seriola lalandi dorsalis | reverse complement strand
TAGCGTGTGTGTGTGTGTGTGTGTGTGTGTGTGTGTGTGTGTGTGTGTGTGTGTGTGTGTGTGTGTGTGTGTGTGTGTGTGGGTGTGTGTGTGTGTGTGTGTGTGTGGATGCACTGGCCTGGAAGCTGAAGGAAACCGTCTCCTCATGACGCCCAACACCAGAGAGATAAAGAGGTGATGTCACACGTGTCCTACTTCATGTTCACAGCTGAGCTCAGCTACAAGGAGGAGAAAGTGATGTCATACAGACAGACAAGCTAACAGACAGAAGCTAACAGCAAGAAGCTAACAGACAGAAGCTAACAGCAAGAAGCTAACAGCCAGAAGCTAACAGCCAGAAGCTAACAGACAGAAGCTAACAGCCAGAAGCTAACAGCCAGAAGCTAACAGACAGAAGCTAACAGCCAGAAGCTAACAGCAAGAAGCTAACAGCCAGAAGCTAACAGCCAGAAGCTAACAGCAAGAAGCTAACAGACAGAAGCTAACAGACAGAAGCTAACAGCCAGAAGCTAACAGCAAGAAGCTAACAGACAGAAGCTCGTGGACAGAAGTTAACAGGAAGAAACTAATGGTAAAAATATTTTTAAACAATTTCACCCCTAAAGTGGAACAAACCATTTCTTAAGCTTCACATCAGTAAAACGTCGCTTCCTGTGGTGTGAACTTAGCGATTTTATTGCTAGAGTTAGCCTGAACCCTGAAAGTCCAGCGTCTAGCACTGTACGCTTTCTGAAGCAGTGCTCCTTGATGTGACGGGAACAG
>NW_019523530.1:0-934 GCF_002814215.2 Seriola lalandi dorsalis | reverse complement strand
ACAGTGATTGGTTTATTGGATGTTGCACCCAAAACAATCCCATGAATAATTAAGAGATTAAGTATAACCCTTTTGAACCATGCAATTGGCACAGCAATTGTTTTTTCGGTCGTTAACATAGCAAAAGTGACATGGACATGCTCTAAATGCACTTATGCCGCTCGCTTTGGACCGTTAAAATAGAGCCCTGTGTTTGCTTCTCTCCTCCTCTCTGTGCTCACATATAAAGCTGTTCTCATTTAAATGTTTCTGTTTTATATATTTTTTTATTTATATTAAAACTATAAAATTTAAGAACATCTTTAGGCTAGAGTGTATATCAGTTCCCAGTTGAGAGCAGCAACGAAATCAACCAATCAATTGTACTTACTAACTAACCAACTAACTGACTTTGGAGCCTGAACATACAGCTGATAATTACAAATGTACTCAGTTGGCAATTTATTATTAAAATAGTTTTAGACAGTTGTTCATTCAAGTGATCATTGTGGAGGATGTAGTGTATATTACATTATACAGAGGTGTTTCTGTTATTTAGCCTAACTTCTGTGATAAAAATGGGGTGCTGATGGTGGTGTGTGAGTGTGTGTGTGTGTGTGTGTGTGTGTGTGTGTGTGTGTGTGTGTGTGGTGTGTGGGTGTTGAGTCCAATTAGCCAATAAGAATCAGCTTTGTCCATTTCTGCCCTGATGCTGTGTTAGTAGGACCTGCTGAGACATGAGACCTGCTGGTTGCTATCAGCTTCTGAATTTGTATTGCAGTCTATGGGAGAGCTACTATGATGGTTGAACAGTTACTGTAACTCAAAGCTCAAATTAAATTCAATGTCTACTGCTGTATTTACTGTTGTACTGTCCAGTCTGAACTGTAATATTTCTCTATGACCACTAACTTGTTAACAGCTTTCTGCGTGTGTGTGTGTGTGTGTGTGTGTG
>NW_019523529.1:0-790 GCF_002814215.2 Seriola lalandi dorsalis | reverse complement strand
CAGGAGTGTTCACACAGATCTTTAAAGAGGAGAGAGGCCTGTACCAGGACAAGGTGTTCTGCTTCGTCCATCTGAGTGTTCAGGAGTTTCTGGCTGCTCTTCATGTCCATCTGACCTTCATCAACTCTGGACTCAATCTGATGTCAGAAGAACAATCAACCTCCAAGAAGTCTGAACCAAGACGAGACGATTCTGCAGAGACAAACTTCTACCAGAGAGCTGTGGACGAGGCCTTACAGAGTCCAGACGGACACCTGGACTTGTTCCTCCGCTTCCTCCTGGGTCTTTCGCTGCAGACCAATCAGACTCTCCTACGAGGTCTTATGACACAGACAGGAAGTGGCTCACAGACCAATCAGGAAACAGTCCGGTACATCAAGGAGAAGATCGAAGAGACTCCCTCTGCAGAGAAAAGCATCAACCTGTTCCACTGTCTGAATGAACTGAACGATCGTTCTCTAGTGGAGCAGATCCAACAGTCCCTGAGATCAGGAAGTCTCTCCACAGATGAACTGTCTCCTGCTCAATGGTCAGCTCTGGTCTTCATCTTACTGTCCTCAGAAGAACATCTGGACGTGTTTGACCTGAAGAAATACTCTGCTTCAGAGGAGGCTCTTCTGAAGCTGCTGCCAGTGGTCAAAGTCTCTAACAAAGCTGTGTAAGTGTAGAGAGAGTTGATTTATTCATCATTATATAAAGACACTTCTGTCTTTTCAGCAGGAGAGAAAATAACTTCCTTTCTTCTTTAATTCCTCATGATCATCTCTTCAGACTGAGTGGCTGTAACCTC
>NW_019523527.1:50879-52466 GCF_002814215.2 Seriola lalandi dorsalis | reverse complement strand
TGTGTGTGTGTGTGTGTGTGTGTGTGTGTGTGTGTGTGTGTGTGTGTGTGTGTGTGTGTGTTGCCACAAGTAAACCGAGACAGAGCTGGAGAGTATGAAGCCGTCTGAAGAATGACGTTGGTATTTTCAGTGTATTAGTGCAGCATCTCTTGCCATCAGTCTTCTCTGCAGGTCCGTGTGTGTGTGTGTGTGTGTGTGTGTGTGTGTTTGTGGTGAAGTGTTGGAGGGAGATCATTAGCAGAGTGTTGATTTGTTGGAGAGAGAGAGAGGAGAAATGATTGCTCTCCTTCCTCTGAGTTTAATCCAGCCTCCACCTGTGTTTTTGTTTTTTGTGTGTGTGTGTTTTTCTCTGATTCTTCCTCAGACTGTTGTTTCTCTGTCTGGCTGTTGGAGACGATCCTCACTCCATTTTTATTTTAGACCCGTTGTTATTTTAGATATCTTCTTTTAACATCGATTTGAACGGGGTCGAGCAGAAGATGAGTCGAGGCCTGTGAAGGATCTTTTATCTTTGTAATAACAGGTTTTTTTTCCTCCTTATTTTTATTTAATTGTTTTGCAGAGACTAAACCTTCTTGATTTTATTCTATTTTATTTAATTCATTGAACTTTGATTTCATACATGTTTCTACACTTTTCTCTTTATTCTTTATGAGCATTTCTTATCTCTCTTTATTCATTTATTTTTTATTTTATCATTTATTTTTAATTATTAACTGAAAAAATCTTAACTTAAGGTCCACTTACAGCTTTCTACTGCATCACATGGTCTTCTCCAGCAGATCCAGTTTGTGCAGTTATCATGGAGACAGCTCGTATTTCATATTTATTGTTTGAGTTTCAAATATTTTTTATTTAAAATTTAATTTAAAAAAAAAATGATTCCCAGTTTTCTTTGTTTTTGCATATTTTAATAAAAAGTGTGTCAGTATTCGTCTTCTGCTGATGCAGCAGCATGTTCTCCTGTCTGACCTGTGACCGTCCTCCTCCTGCAGATCCTGGAGAGCCAGGTGGAGGTGCGTCAGAAGGAGGTGGAGGAGCTGCAGAGCCAGTCGCAGGCCCTCAGCCAGGAGGGGAAAGGCTCCGAGGAGGTGGACGGCCAGAGGATCAGCGTGGAGAGGAAGTTCCAGTCCCTCCAGGCGCCGCTGCAGAAGAGACGACACAACCTCATGGCCTCCCGGGAGATCCACCAGTTCAACAGGGACGTGGAGGACGAGATCGTAAGTACAGCATCAGAGACGCAGGACAGGAAATAAAATGTGTTTTACTGTTGACCTCAGTGGGATCTAACCTGACTGCTAAATCAGTGAAACTGAAACATGTAGATCGTCTTCCTGTTTCGCAGAAACCTTCATTTATCAAAGAACCTGGCTGAAAAAGGAACCAGGATTAGAAGTGTGGCAGGGGAAGTGCTGGTGTTGTGTTTGTAGTAGAGAATCATGGGTAGGATTACAGTTGTGTTACCAGTAGAGGTGGCAGCAGTGAAAGTAGTACTCATAGTAAGTGCAGCAAATATTACTGCAGTGTTAGTATCAATAGTGGCAGGAGAAATTGTTGTTGCAATAAGAGTTGAAATTGTTGCAGCAG
>NW_019523527.1:38222-49627 GCF_002814215.2 Seriola lalandi dorsalis | reverse complement strand
CGCCAGCGGCTCGACGAGCTCCAGTCGCTATGGGAACAGATCAGGAAGGAGACGGAGAAGCGTCACAGCCGGCTCAGCGAGGCCCACGAGGCCCAGCAGTACTACTTCGACGCCGCCGAGGCCGAGGCCTGGATGAGCGAACAGGAGCTGTACATGATGTCAGAGGAGAAGGCCAAGGTGAGGGAGGGGTCATGGGGCAGGATGGTGAGGGGAAACAGCAGCTGGGGGTGGTTGGGTAGTTAGAAGGAGCAGTTTGTGTTAGACGTTTTCTAAATTCCTAAAGAAGCAGCAGCTTTGTGAGAGTTTGTTAGCATTGGTCGATGTTTTAGCTCTCTTTAACATACCTTTGATTTGTCAGTTCTCCTAATAATCTAGTGTTATCATTTAGCTCGAAGCACAGCAGGCTTAACATCTGCCATCACCATATTATCGTGTGTATTATTAACATGATATCAATATTTCATTTTTTAAATATAATAGTTATCGTCAGTACTAGTGTGTCACGACACCCTGTTGTTACCATGTAGTTCTGTTTATCTTTAGCTAACGTTAGCGCACTTGAACGTTAACAAGCTAACGTTAGCGCACTTGTATGTTAACAAGCTGATGCTGGACTCACACCATGTTAGCAGAATGAAAATAAAAGATATTAAATGAAAAGTCCAGCAATTTTAAATATCTTAATTATTTGTGTTGATTCGTTAACAAGACAGATGGATAAAATTTAATATTTTTTACAGTTGAGTTAATTGATGTGAAACTAAAAGAGAAATGGGGTTTAAAAAGTACCGTATTCAGTGTTGTGTTCAGGGTCATGTTGGTCTGAGTTTCTGCCCTCTGGGTCTAAAACTTCCTGTTTCTTTGTTTTAGTTTTGTTTCACCTGCCAGTTCCTCAGTTTGTGTTTCTGTGAGTTTGGTTAGTTAGTTGGTGTCTGCTGGTTCTGCTGTGTCTCTGCTGGTCAGTACATTTCATTTTTATGTCATATTACATATTTCATGCCTGAAAACAAGAGGTGGTTTCAGTTATATTCTGTTTTAATTTGACAGTTGAGTAGTTTGGGTTTTACCGAAGTGTTTGTCTCTAACTTTCAGGTTAAAGGTCACATCTGTAAATCAGGTCATGTTAAACTGCTCAGGTGGAGACAGGTTGAGTTCGACTTTGAGTTTGTGTTTTGAGGAAAAACAATTCCTAAAACTTAAAATCAAATCTGCAGTTTCTCCTCCACATCTTTCTTTTTCAGTGTCATTGTTTATTCTACCATCCTGTCGTTCCCACTCTTTCTCTGTTTCATTTTACATAACTCTCTCCAGCCCCTTACTTACTTTCCACCTCCATCTCTCTCTGTTATTTCCTCTGAGGTTTCTCCCTCTGTCCTCTTTTTTTATTTCTTCTGGAGACGTCTAAGAGAAATCTGTGTGTCTCTCTCAGGACGAGCAGAGTTCGGTGGCCATGCTGAAGAAGCATCAGATCCTGGAGCAGGCGGTGGAGGATTACGCCGACACTGTCCACCAGCTGTCCAGCACCAGCCGGGGCCTGGTGGCCGCTGGACACCCTGACAGGTGAGGAGGGGAGAAATCGCAGGTCAAAGGTCAGGAGTTACATGTGAAGGACCACGATTTAAATTTCATTTGTCCTCTTCCTGCTGCAGCGAGCGAATCGGGATGCGTCAGTCTCAGGTGGACAAGCTGTACGCCGGCCTGAAGGATCTGTCGGAGGAGCGTCGAGGGAAACTGGACGAGCGTTTCCGTCTCTTCCAGCTCAACAGAGAGGTGGACGACCTGGAGCAGTGGATCGCTGAGAGGGAGGTGGTGGCCGGATCCCACGAGCTGGGACAGGACTACGAGCACGTCACTGTCAGTGCAACAGTTTTATCATCGGCATTTTCATAGTCATTGATTTTATGGTTTTTCAAATTTTAACCACTTGAATTTTAGTCCTTTTATCATTTTGTAACGGCAGATATTAATTTCAGATATGTTGTAGTTCAGTGTCTCTAACAAACTGGAACCTTTTGTTTCTTCCCTCCATCAGATGCTGCAGGAGCGCTTCAGAGAATTTGCCCGTGACACCGGGAACATCGGTCAGGAGCGCGTGGACGGCGTCAACCGTCTGGCGGACGAGTTGATCAACACCGGCCACGGCGACGCCGCCACCATCGCGGAGTGGAAGGACGGCCTGAACGAGGCCTGGGCCGACCTGCTGGAGCTCATCGACACCCGGACGCAGATCCTCGCCGCCTCCTACGAGCTCCACAAGTTCTACCACGACGCCAAGGAGATCCTCAACCGCATCTTGGACAAACACAAGAAGCTTCCCGAGGAGCTGGGCCGGGACCAGAACACAGTGGAGACCCTACAGAGGATGCACACCACCTTCGAGCACGACATCCAGGCTCTGGGAACACAGGTACAGGAACCATGAGATACCTGGAACTCACTGAGATGATACGAGAAATAAGAATTTAAATTTAAAGAGTTTTTACGTCTGATCTTCATGTTTTTACACTTTCAATGTGTTTTAAACCTGAACCTGCTCCTCCTGCTCCTCTCTCAGGTGCGGCAGCTTCAGGAGGACGCCGTCCGTCTGCAGTCGGCTTACGCTGGAGACAAAGCCGACGACATCCAGAAGAGAGAGGGAGAGGTGAGCTTCAGTGTCAGACAGCAGTGAAACGTAAACCACATCAGGACTGGGCTCAGTTTACTTTGAATACAATCAGGAAATCTGAGCGACAGGTCTGTCTCAGTATCACCTGAGACAGAACGACCTTTCTCCTATTTGGCACATGACTTTAAAACTCTAATGATAAACATACACATTTTAAAAAATACTTTGTGATGTAATAATTTAAAATGAATTGGACCCAGCACTGGTGTTAACGAATCACTGTCAAGGGCCCTTTGCCTCATGCATGCTGCACTGCTGCTGCACTAACTTTGCACTGTTCCTCCGCTCCAAAGGATCTGATCAGAAAACAAACACTGTAGTTACGAGGCGAGAGAATAAAAGATGCTGAACATGTGGTACTGTTACAGTAATTTTATTGAAGATAATACAACCAGCTGTAGATGATAAACGCAGACTAGAATCTTACAGGGCATGGTCAAAATGAAGGAGACACCATGATAAAGTGTTGATCCTGAGGAAAACACCTGAACTCACTATAACCAGGTCGTCTGGTTGATGATTTCCCTTCTAGGCTCAAATTTTGCAGTGATTGTTCTTTTGGAAAAATGTCAAATGTGACTTTGGTTTGATTGTAACAGTTAGTAGACAGACTGGTAATAATAATGTTTATCTTTGACCTTTTTCTGCCCAGTTTTTTAAGGTGGATTTTCCAGCGTCATTTACCCGAAAGAAACTTTATCTTACTATCTCCATCTGATGGTTTTACATCTTATTCCAAAAGCACTGAGGTCTACCAGGAGTGGTTTCTTGTATAACTGGTTATGTTGCAGGTTGAATCACTAACTGTGTTCAGACACAACGTGAAGTGAATTCACAGATTCAGTAAAGGGGGTGGGGGGAGGGGGTGCAAATTGACGACAGCTCAGCAAGGTGAACGTTCACTTCACGTCCTGTCTGAATCCAGATTTAGAGCCTGGTCCTGCCGAAACAGTCTGTAAGACATGAAACCCTGCCATGATGACGTCTTTAAAGATGCAGCAGTTGTTGAGTTAATGAACATTAATGTTCTCAAACATCTGTCTTTATTTCATACATTTTTCTCTACAAAAAATACTGTTTTGCATCATAAAATAACTTTTTTGATTCTCCAAATTCAGAATTCATTCAAATCTACGTCTGAATCATTTTTAGGAAATGGGAATCTTAAAAAAAAAATAACAAGTGGAATTTCCCTTTAGTACCACCATGACTTGCCCGAGCTTGTCGTCTCCTGACAGTCAGAGTGTTGATGATGATGAGCACTGAGTGTTTTTGATGGCGTTGTGTTTTGACCATTCCCTGTATGTCCATTTCCCTGCACATCCCCTCTGTCCACCCAGAAGAGAAAGGGAGAGGTGAGACTCCGTTTACCAAAAACATTGGCTTTGCATCAGTCTTCATTTTGGCTGCAGTTTTAGACTTTCTGTTAAACCTCCCGACTAAAATGTCGATTAATTTTAGTGACATTTTAGTCGTTTTCATGCAGTTTTAGTTTTAGCCTGGTGCTAGTCAAAGACCTGGTGATTTGCAAACACTCGTAGGGTTCGGTTTTATTTTTTTATTAGATCGCTGTGTGGGTGGATCTTTGCACACAACACAAACTAAATACAAACTCAGTTCATCTGATTGACAACTTTCCTGCATTAGTACCAATAAAGCTGTTAACCCCACCCACCTGGGCCTCTGAGGAGGTGAAAACAAACGCTACTAGTGGTTTGCAAATACAGTTTGGGTCTGGTCAGTCAGTGAAGATAAAAGCTGAAAATTTAGGTCTAGCTTTTCTCAAATCAATTTAGTTCAATTCATTTAATGCATTTTTAATATTTCATGGCTGCACACGATGGTGCAATCAAACGTTTTTGTTCGCATTGACTTAAATGTAGTCGCTTGTTAACTGGCAAAGTATCGCCGCTTGCAGTCCTCTGCAGCCATGTCTCCATCTTTGTGAGCAGTGTCTCAGTGTCAGATGGGTTTGGAAATGTTCCAGAGAAGATGAAAAGACTCTGTTCAAGTCTTGCCTTTCGGTCTGGAGGGGGTAATCAACAGACGTTCATTTTGCAGACACGGCAGACAGACTGACGGCTTCCTCCCTCCTCTGTCTGCAGCTCTGCTTTGTGAAGCTCACACGCTCTGACTTGTGTTGCTGCTTCTGGCTGGAAAACGCAGTAGAACTGTGCTGTATTTATTTCTACTGTGCGCTGTGATGCAGCGAAGCAGCTCGTCAGTCTCAGCCCTGAAACGAGACAGGATGATGTTTTTAAAATACAGGTTGCATCGGATGATCGATGTTCTCGGTGCATGTCGGTTTGCAAACGTCTGTCGATGAAACTGAGAATCAGTATCATCTTAGAAAATTAACTCTTGTGTAAGACATGAAAAGAAATTAGTAAATGTGAGGTGTCTGATGTCACAACATTTCATGAAGCCACAGAAGAGGCAGCACTCCACCCATTAAATCATTCTGAATGCTAATGCGGAATTACACACCTGCTGGTGGCCATATTGTATTGATCATTGATTAGACTTTGTTAATGTCTGACAGGACACTGATCAGTTAATCTGACTGAATGTTAGAAAGTAGCTGGTAGCTAGCTAATTATAGTGTCCGTGCAACTAATCGCCACTGTCTAGATATCAACTCCACTAGCTCACCTAGCTAGTAGAAGCTAGAATTAGCTTGCTGAGATATTAGTTTGGCCAGTGGGTATTTAGCTTGCTGACGTTTAGCCCAAGTTATGATAGCTAACTAACTCTTTGTTAGCTAGCTACTAGCGAAGTATGGTTAGCTGTTCGCTACCTAACCATAGTGTCTGTGCAACTAATCACCACTGTCTGCATCTCAATCTCACTAGCTCACTTAGCTAGTAGAAGCTAGCATTAGCTTACTAAAATATTAATCTAGCTACTGGGTATTTAGCTTGCTGACAGTTAGCTCAGGTTAATATGAGCTGTATTCACTTTGACTGAGAACATTACTGAGAGGCTCGACAGACACCGGACGACTAGCTGCTTCAGCAGGACATCGACCATTAAACAGGGATGGTGGTTTGATCCCTCCACAAAACTGGACCCATTATTTCGTATTTAATGAGTTTCAACAGAGTGTCTCTCAAATCTGCAAAAAGGTTAAAAAACAACACATGCATTTTAATTTACGAGCAGAGATAAAAACATACATGAGTTTAAACTTTTGAAAACCAGGTTGTCGGTTACAGTTAAATCCTAGTGGCTTGTTAATCATTATCGTTATTAATAATGAATCAAAGTGTCCACACGGTGGCAGCAGGTTTTTTAAAGGTGCAGCTTCCTCAATATAATTGTAAGATTAAACACAAATATAATCTCAGTGTAACTGTCATGTTGCCTTCCCCCCGACATGGTGGGTGCTTTTGCATTTGCGACCTGCACATTTGTTTGCGCTGTTTTTTATTTGCTTTTATCCCTTTTTTTTTTTTATCTCCCTGGGTGGGGTAAAGCCCCCCCACAGGACCCTGGCACCAGACATGACAAGACTCTGTATTTACTGTTAATGTAAATATTCTTTACAAAGACCAATTTCACCCAATAATTAGATCAATAATGCTGCAGCAGAGTCTTGATTTCCCTCATGGTTCAGTACATGAAGAAGGTTTTTATTCATCAGGTGAAACCAGTTCTGATCTTTGGGTCTCTCTGGTCTAATCCCTGCTCTGTGGTCCGTCCCGTCCCCCCCCCAGGTCCTGGACGCCTGGAAGAACCTGCTGGAGGCGGTGGAGGGCCGGCGGCTGAAGCTGGTCGACACCGGAGACAAGTTCCGCTTCTTCAGCATGGTGCGGGACCTGATGCTGTGGATGGAGGACGTCATCCGCCTGATCGAGGCCCAGGAGAAGCCCAGGTAGGAGCTCACTTCTCTCCCTGCTGTCGTCACGGTGATGAGTCGGTGTCTGGTGATGCTCTGACGTGTTAAGTTGCTGAGGTGAACAGGTGATACGCAGACATGCACATACTGTTGTGTTATAATGAGTCTCTCACTTCACCACAGTCACTGTTTTTATACGTGAATCCATTTGACTCAACAGCAACAATCCACATGACTGCAATTACAGGATTTGAATCAATTAAGCTTTTTTGATTAAGGAAACGTAATTAAAATATTCCTGTTGGTTTCATTTTGATAATTTAGCAATATAAAAACAACAGATTGACATTGATATTCTGACTCAGAGAAACTAAACATCTGTTCCACCCATCCTTTTTAATTTCCTCCTGCTGATGTCTCCTCTCACAACACAGCACCTGAAGAGAGGAACAGCAGAGATAAAGAGCAGCTGTGATTGAGGCGGTTTATTGAGCTTGACAAGAAAAAAGAAAACAGTAAAAATATTAACACATGTACATAAAGCTTTGGTGTTTGAGAATACGACTCATAAAAATGACAAAAAAACAATATTAAGACTCATGCTTCTCCTGAGTGTCTGTGTTTCTGTGACGATCTGAATCCAGAACTTATTATAACTTGATAACGGAAATATTTATGAGACTGCGCAGCCTTGTTCTTTGTCTGTCGGCTCAGATTATCAAAAGTAATCAATGAACCGTTTTTAATATTGAATATTGATTTTGGATCTTTAGAAGCTCGACAATCTAAATTTTGTTCCATTTATTAATTTTTTTATCGTCTCATGTCGATTAAAACTCACGGTTGATGAAATCAGAAGCAGAATTTATCAACAGGTGTGTTTCATACTGTTGATGTTGTTTGTTTGTTTGCTTGTTTGTTTTCCCGCTTGTTCTCAGGGACGTGTCGTCGGTGGAGCTGCTGATGAACAACCACCAGGGCATCAAGGCAGAGATCGACGCCCGCAACGACAGCTTCACCTCCTGCATCGAGCTGGGCAAAGCCCTGCTGGCCAGGAAGCACTACGCTTCAGAGGAGGTGCAGGCGCCGCCGCCGCGTACTTTAAGACACATTTTACATCCAGAACATCTGAACAGTTTCCACTCTATTTTTTATTTCCAGATTTTAATCAGCTGTCAGAAATTAGCAGCGTTTATTTTTGGATTAAATTCTCGTATTTGTTTTAGTTTTAATTCCAGGTTTGATTAAAATGTTTTGCAGGTTTTTCTGTGTCACTTTCCGTTGTGCAGCTTTTTTCCACCGATTATCGTCTGTATTTAGTTTTTACTTCAAACCTTTAACATCAGTTGTTAAACATGAACAAATATCATCACCACCAACCATAAACCAGAGCAGCTGAACTTTGTGCTCACAGGGATTTTTAAGAGGATTAAAATGGTGAAATCCTTGTTTTAAACACCAACATTTATGAGTCTAGATTGAGTTTATGAAGCTGCTCATGATGTTTTTCCACAGTTTGAAGTTTCTTGTATTAATTCTTCCTCCAAACCACAAGAATACATTTGGACTTTTTTTATTTTTATTTTAACATTTAAATCTTTTCTTCTGACGTTTTCTCTCCTCAGATTAAAGAAAAGTTGCTACAGTTGACGGACAAGAGGAAAGATATGATTGACAGGTGGGAGGACAGATGGGAGTGGCTAAGACTGGGTGAGTCAAACTGTCGTTTAGTCATGTGGAGTAAAATAAGACGAATAAATCCGGATTAATGTTTGTTAATGTGTGTGTTTTTGTGTGTGTGTTCAGTCCTGGAGGTGCACCAGTTCTCCCGGGACGCGGGCGTGGCCGAGGCGTGGCTGCTGGGTCAGGAGCCGTACCTGTCCAGCAGCCTGATTGGCCAGAGCGTGGACGAGGTGGAGAAACTCATCAAACGCCACGAGGCCTTCGAGAAGTCGGCCGCCACCTGGGAGGAACGCTTCGCCGCGCTGGAGAGGCTGACCACGGTGAGACGCACCACGATCCTCATGCGCCCAGGCCGAGTGACACCAGGTAAAGTCTCAGGTGTTGAAACGTGTGCTTGTGTGTCCAGATGGAGTTACTGGAAGTGAGAAGAAGGCAAGAGGAAGAAGAGAAGAGGAGACAACCCACGCCCACTGAGGCTCAGCCCGTCGACGCTGCCGCACAGCAAAAGTGAGAGTTGTTGTTTACTGTTGTGTGTGTGTGTGTTACAGGCTGAAACAGTCAGTAAATCCTGAGATTGAAAGTTGATTGATAAACAGCCGTTAATAAAGTTTGAACATCTACAATTCAATGAGAGAAGATGATCAAAAGCTTGAGAGCAGCTACTGAACGGACAAAATGTGATGAGATTGTTTTGTCCAGAACGAATTAACGTTTCTTTATTACAGTTTCTCATATTTAAAGATTTTCTTCTCACTTTTTTATTAATCTAAATTGAATCTCATTTGCTTCAAAGTAAAATTAGTCATTTAAATCCATAAAACAGAGAGTGAATCTCTGTTCAGTGGTTGTGGTTTTTATAGCTTTGATTTTTTTTTGGGCGATTTACTTTGTTGTTGACAGAAATTACACTTCACCTGCTTTGACTTTCACTACTGTCACATGCAAGTAGCACTTCCTCCACTGTTTTTCATACAGTTTTAAAAACTTTAAACTCTCAGTCTCTGGTGATTTTTCTAGTGCAAGTGAAAACAAAACTAAAAAACTAAAAAAAAGGAAACGGGGCAAATCCAACGGATCGATATCAGCCAAAATAAAACTAATCAACATCTGGTCTTTTCTTTACTGAACTGCGTCTTGCAGAACTTTGCACAGATGTAACGGAGACGTTTCTGTAAACATCTGGAGCAGCAGAACAACTGATTCCCTGAACACTGAACATGGTGGTTGCAGCTGACGGTCACATTCACCCGTTATGAGGCTGTTGTTGTGTTTGTGTCGGTACTCTGCCGGAGATGGTTTATTAGGTAACACACCTACTCCAGCAGAGTTCTCTGTAGCTTCACTTCATGTCGGTAAACTTTCCTTCGTATCGTATTGATGATTTAAGATTGAACCTTTTTAGTTTTGAACCAGGACTTTCAGTATTTGGATTAAGAGGTTCATAAAAAAACAAGGTGGTCGTATTACTGCGGAATCAGTAGACGGTATTAAAGGGCTCAGACTGGGGTCGAAGCCAAAAACAGCCTGACGGGCAGGTCGAGAGTGACGTCCATCCAGAGTGTGTCTAACTGTTTGTGTACCTGTGTGTGTCCGCAGGGAGGGAGAGCCGGTGTCTCAGAACGGGCTGCCGTCCGACCAGGAGTCCCCCAGGGTTAGTTACCGCTCACCTGCCTACCAGAAATACAGCAGCACCCTGCAGAGCCGCAGGGGCACCGCCGCACCCTGACACACACACACACACACACACACTGATGATGTGTACATCCAAGACACACAATATAACCATACACAATCCAAAGCACATGCACACAGAGACATGAAACAAATCACAAATCATTAACCTTTGACCTCATACACATCACAGACTCTGTTGTTAGCCACGTGTGTTGTATCCTTCCTCCTCACACACTCCTGGGGTCGGCACATGAATATTCCTCCTGTATTAAGCATTTATTGTTTGCTCCTCTTCCTCACTCATTAATCGTTTCTTCTTTAATAAGTGTAATAAGTTTAATTTTATCGTTAACTGATAATGACAGCTGCTTGGTTTTGAGATATTAGTGTAATTACTTTAGACAAAATCACCTCTAATAATCTCTTTAGTTAGAGGAACAGGAGACAGGAAGCAAAGGGACTGATGGGAAATGAAGTCTAAATTTGGAGACCAATCAGCATCATTAGTTTGTAGTTATCAGCAGCATAGCACTGATCATTTCATTCCACATAATGCACCTTTAAGATGCAGTTCTACTGATTAAAGAGTTTACCTGCAGGTTTTATTCCAAAGCCGTTGTCTTCACCTGGATCCTCTTTCAGTACTAACGAGGTGTGTTTCAGTTCTGATCCCTGTCAATGCTGCAAGACAAGTTATGGGATGAAACCAAACATGGCCGTAGTGTCTGCGTCACGACTTACCGCTTCATAAAGAGACGTTTTCTAGTCTGGACTTTTGTTTTAATGTTCGCTGACGTAGACAAAGTGGTAAACCTGTCACTCAGGCAAACTCCCTCTGAAACATTCCCTTCTTTAACCTCTAATACCTCCTTCAAAAGCATCACCAAGAAAACAAATGAGAAGCTAAATGAACCTGAGACTTTCTTTTACCAACTGTTTTCCCGTTCACTTTAGTAGCACCTAGTGGCCACTAGAGGAACTGCAGCTAATAAGGTTCTGGTTTCAACACCCAGCTGAAGTACGGAGCTGTTTTTATTTGATTATTTTCATTTGGAGGCATCTGTAAATGGTCCTCTTTGATTTCAGGATGTTGCTTTTATGTTTATCAAGTCGTTACAGGGCAGATTTTCTTCTGATTTGGCGCCATCTGTTAAAATGCTTTAGTCCTGAAAGTCTTAAACATGTAAAGACAAAGTTAAAGAAGTCACCACTGAAAAGAAGATCCAGGTGGACACGCAAACTTTTGTAATCAATTTGGCCTCAGATAAACTTTCACAAGTCAATACACAAGTTTTCCTAAACTTCCCTCACATTCCTTTTTGTATTTATTTTTGCTCAGTGAAATAAATTAGAAATAGACCAGAAAAAGAAGAAATGAAATTGTACTTTTTAAACCAAAATAACCAGAAAGTCCTGTTAATTATTTATTAATGTTTTTTTGAGACACTTAGTGAAACAAGTGTAAATCCCCAGTTGGTTTGACTGTGAGTGTGACTGGATAAGTGATGTATGGGACGACAAAACACACACACACACACACACACA
>NW_019523527.1:31542-38142 GCF_002814215.2 Seriola lalandi dorsalis | reverse complement strand
CTCAGCTCTTAATGGCTCTGTTAGTTTACGTCATCATCTATAAGCTCACACTGTGGAACATGAACACCTGAGAGGAAAACAACCAAATATATTCTCCAGTCCAGCAGAACCAGGTTTTAAAGCAACACACAGTGATTTCAGATCTCTGGCTCTGGTAAAGTTTTGTGGGCGTTTGTCAGATTTTTATAGATGATATTTATTCTCTAATATAAATCGTGTCGTCGTATTGAGACATTCAGTAAAATGAAAAGGGAGATTAAAAAAAACATTTACAGTAAAAAGACAATTTTAAACAATCAGAAAATAATCATTAATCGTAAAAGTAAATTCTCTTCACTAGATTCATATACAGATAAATTATGTCTTACTCTTATTGTCTTAAAATAAAAGATTTTAAGCTCTTTAAAGTTTAGTTTGATCATTAACACTTTGACAAACATGTTGACAAACTTCACATTTATCCATTTACACATTTTATTTATTTTATGTACAGTAATTCATCATATAAGGAGTTATATTTCAAAATCATATGCTTTATCGATTTAGGGAGGAAAGTGATTTTCTAATGTATCAAGACGAATTAACTCGACTTTCAAAAGACTGAATAATTATCGGTTTCATTTAAAAAGAAAAGAAAAGTGTAGTTAATTGAATAAAAGTATTTATCTGACCCTGGTATGTTTACATGCCACAGCCCTTCATCATCTTCATATTGTCTCTCAGAGAGTGCAGTATGTGTGCACACACACACACATACGCTCCATCCATGTAACAGCACCTACATTTCTACATGTGAAACTTCCCTTGATGTGACTAATGGGTGATTTCTGTTCAGAGTAACAGTTTGTTTACTTCATTAATTACGTTCTAAATGCAACCTGATAATAATAATAATTCTCTACGTCACTGAAAGTTAGAAGAATTAAATACTGGATTCAAAGATTTTAAAACGAGAAGCAGCATCACAATAAGAATATCTGTTTAAAAGGATAAATTAATATTAAACTGTAGGTTTAATGATTGAACATTTTTCTTCTTTCACTTCCCTCCGCTCTGCAACTTTGCACTTTTAATGTATTTCACTGCCATTTGGTAAAGACAAAGCAAAATTACATTAATTTAACACGATACACATGAATACACATTTAAATTGTCAAGTTCCACCTTTTAATATTCAGAGCAACAAAGGAAGTTGTTTATTTCAAATGTTGCTGGTTAATCATCTTTTCTTATATATTAATATATAAGATGCATTAACTGGAGATAATACTGACCATGAATTAATCCAACTTCAAAATCATTCCACAGTCTTATGTAAAACTGTGTATTTTTAATCATTTACACTTGTCCCGGTGTGTGTGTGTGTGTGTGTGTGTGTGTGTGTGTGTGTGTGTGTGTGTGTGTGTGTGTGTGTGTCCTCCATCCTTCAGTTTTACATCTCATTATATTTCAGTTATGACCTTTGTGTCGCCGCGACTCTGTTCTGTATTATCATTGTTACCAGTCTCTGTTGTTTTCATGGTTCGCTGTGATAATTTCTTCATTTCTCTTCATGGTTTCTGTTGCACGTCCATCCAGCCTCCTCAGTCGTTCCCTCACTAACACACATTCCCCCAATAAACCCTGTCAGAACCAATCAGTGCACTCTGTCTGTCCATGTGTAGTTATAACTTCTCTCCACATACACTGTTGATGTTTTATTTTTGCATGCTGTCATCATCATTAGCATTTCAGTTGCATTTTCTGTCAGTGTTATATTTCTTCATCTCATGTTCTTCACCGATTTTCATCCTGGGGCTTTATTTAAATAAGTGTATCTTATATATATATATTATGTTTACTTGTGTTATAACCAGGTTTCATTGATGGATCAAAACCAACAACATGAAAGTTGAAAATAATGATCAGAGAGCCATAAAATAACCTTCATCACTAGATAGAGTCACAACATATCTTCATTATTTTACCATTAGTTTGTTTTTGAACAGGGCGGAAACTAAACAAACTGTATGTGCTGCTGTTTCCTGCCAAAGAAAAATTCATTGTAAGTCGGTACAAGTCGCAGTTAAGACGACAGGTTTAACATTTAAAACGTTCCAGTAACGATAAAAATAAACTACACTACAGTTTCTTATGGCTCTTTTAACTGCAGTCATGTTGGAAATCAGACCATGGAATTTTTCAAACAATTGATTGTCCAGCAGCCAGAGCATCGATCATTTAGATAATTCATCATGAATCATGATCACAAACTGTCGTGAAACCACAACTAATCCGGCAGCAATTCGATCCGATTCTGAAACGAGTTGGGTGCGACCGATCAAGTGTAATCCAAACGGCATCTTTCCCCATCTCATCTGTTACGTTTCAGAAATAAGATTTTACTTACGACAAATCCTAATAAGGAAAAACTAAAGTAGTGATCATGTGTTATACAGTAGCAGTGCTCCATCAGCTTTGATATGAAGTAAATGCTGCTGTCTTTGGCAGGATTTTTTATCTGAGCACATACAGAAGTGTACAGTCCGCTGTTTGCTAAAGATAAACGCTGTGTATATAGAAACATAAGTACCGAGAATTTAAGGTCAAGGTCTGTCTGGATTTCTACAGTCCTACTCAGTATTTCATGGAAAGTACTGGTCTTAAGTCACAGCTCCTAGAACTGGTCCCAGGATTCGTCCTTTAACAAGCAAACATCTCTAAGAGCTTCTAGTGTTTGACAAACTTCCTCTGAAGCTCCAACCTTTGATCAGCTGTCTGGAAACGTTCTCAGAGTTGTGTCCAACCTTTATCAAGCTTTAAGTCAAATCTCTCAGGAGTAGTTCAGCCCTTAAATCTTCCAATGAAAGCGCTTGGTCCAGGTCTCGCCAAACTTCAAAACAAAAGCTCCCAGGATTGGTCCAGGTCTCACAGTCCTTCAGTTAAAGCTCCCGGGATCGGTCCAGCCCTCTGAACTGTTCTCAAAAAGAGCGTCCAGCTTTCGTCCAGCCCCTGAAGAGCTCAGTGACGGGGTAATAAACATCCGCTTGGAGTGGGTGTGGTGTGGAAAAATAAAATCTGTTTTGATACTAGGCCAATCGCATCCTCCCCTCACCAATAATGACGCCCTGTAATGAGTTCCAAGCAATTTTGTGGATAATTGTTTGAGATTTTGTTTGTGTCTTCTCCCCCTCTGCTAGCTTCTCCCCTCTCCTCGTCTCTTTTCACACTGTCCACCATGTTGTGTGTTATGGAGTGGTGTCGTGATCAGTTCTGCATGTCCTAAAACCCGCAATCTGTTGCATGATCGTGACCGTGTTGGCTCTCTGTGCTGTTAATAAACAACGCAGACGTCTTTCTAATCAGTACTGGAATCCGGCGCTGGGCTCACATGATTCAATGTTATAATGCTTTAAAAAGGCCGATACAGCTGCAGTCAGTGGTTAGCTTGTAATGCTTTTAGGAGACTCAAGTTCACAAGAAGAAGAATACGATTTGGCAATTTCAGATTTCTGAAATCCAACAACTCGACTTTGACGTGTGAAATTTGTGATTTCATTCAGATTTAAAGCTCCATGTTTCTTCTTCTTCTGTGTTTTATTTGAAGTGTTGATCCATCAGAAGATATAAAAACCATCTCAGTGTAATTTTACATCTCCTCTCTCAGGCTTCTCTCTGCAGCTCTAGTAACAACAGGTTGGTGAGCCAATCAGAAGAGACTGATTTTACTGTTGCAGATTGAAGTCGGTGCTTATTATTATGAACAGAGGGTTCAGACTTTGTGGTCACTCGGATGGTGAGTTTAGGGAGTTTCTCCACAGCCTGTGATCGCGCTCCGCTCTGCATGCTGCAGCTCTGATAACTCTGATCTACAGCTTCTGTGTGTCTGAGATGATTTAAGACGAGCGTCTCCATCCACAGCCCTGCTCTGACTCTCTCCTCTGTCTCCAGGAGAACGTCGAAGGGGGCGAGGTGGTGAACGGGGTGTCGGAGCCCAGCCCCGCGGGGTCTCCCGGGGCGTCCCGCAAGGGCAAGCCCAGCCAGGCGGCGACTCTGCCGGCCAAAAGCCAGCAGGACGTTTCCACGTCCCAGCTGGAGGGCTTCCTGCACCGCAAACACGAGTGGGAGGGGCATAACAAGAAGGCTTCAAGCAGGTAAGACTGGTTACCGTCTGACTGCAGAGAAACAACACAACCAGGAAGTTTGGACAGGAAGTGACGGTTGCTGTGTGCCCCCCCCCCCTCCGCAGGTCGTGGCACAATGTGTACTGTGTGATCAACCAGCAGGAGATGGGTTTCTACAAGGATCAGAAGAGCGCCAGTCAGGGAATCCCCTACCACAGCGAGATCCCCATCAGCCTGAAGGACGCCGTCTGCGAGGTGGCGCTGGACTACAAGAAGAAGAAGCACGTCTTCAAGCTCAAGTGAGTGTGACAATGAGGATGATGATGATGATGATGGAGACTCTCTCGGTCGTCCACACAGATGAAGAAGATGCTTCTACCTGCAGAGCTTCATTCACAATCCTCATGTTTTTAAGTTTCCTCCGGTGAAACAGTCTGAACGTCCGTGTGTTCAGCAGCTGATCAGAGTTAATATTTAATATAGGCCCAGAAAACCTCTGGGCTGTTACCATGGTGACTATCACCTGAAGTGTCATTTAACCTGATCAAGCGTCACCTGTACGGACTGAAGTAAACTCGTCTGTAGATACGACTGTGACATGACACCCGTGAACTTCCTCTAAATATTCACACTGATCGTTGTTATTGATCTATTCTTTAACTTGCGCAGGATTACTGACGGGAACGAGTATCTCTTCCAAGCCAAAGATGACGTGAGTAAAAACTAAATTCATTTTACGTCTCAATATTGTCATGCATCATGTTTTTATATTTACACTGGTTATAATTATTAAAGTCTTTCTTCATGTGTTTGTCTCCAGTAACATTGTTATATTTGTTCATTCATTATATTTGTCTTATAATTTTTAGTTTCTTTTTAATTCTTTATTTTATTGTTTTACTTTTAAATGTATTCTTAATCAATTAAACATGATTTTATGTTTTTTTAATTTTACATTTCTGTTTGAAATTTGTCAGAAAAATATGTTTTTATGTGGAATTTTATATTTATATTTTAGTTTTAAAGTATTTTTAATTTCACTTTTTAAAAAGTGCTTTGTTACATTTTTATTAATTGATTTGTTTTATTAAGATCTCCCAGCAGCATTTACTTTGTCTCCTTTTTATCATTCATGAACATTATATAAAGACTTTAGTCTAATATATAATAATATAATGTTGTTATAATCAGATCTAAGTATTTAATCTATTTATTGACTTAGTAAAACACAGCTGTAATAATATAATATATGTTTAATATAAGTTATAAATGTTTATATTATATCTGATCACAACGTTATCGTGAGTTATAAATCAAATATAAGCTGTTAATGCTGACACCTCCAGATGTGTCCAGGTGTGTCCAGGTGACACACCTGCTGTGTCCAGATGTGTCCAGGTGTGCGTGCAGCTAACCCCTCCCTCCTTCTCTTCTCTTCTCCAGGAGGAGATGAACACGTGGATCTCGGCCATCTCGTCCGCCGTGGCGGGAGAGAGGTCGGAGGTCACGCCCAGCAGCCATAGCACGCCCGCCCCCGCCGCACGCGCTCAGACGCTGCCGGCGTCCGTCGCCTCGGTGACGGCCGAGTCCAGCCCGGGCAAACGGGAGAAGGACAAGGAGAAACGCTTCAGTCTGTTCAGCAAGAAGAAATAGACGCTCCTCCTTCCTCCTCTTCCTCCTCCTCCTCTTCCTCTCTCCTCTGGTGCTGTTTGGGGTCGCTCCTCCTCATTGATCGATCTTTGGTCAATTATCTGTTGAAGATGTTCATGTCAGCTGATCGAGTTTTTGATTTAGAGCAACTGATGCGTCATAACTAAGAATTAATAGAATAAAATGTAAAAAAATAATTTACGTCTAAAGAAATTAAATCAAACGACGTCACAGTGTTTAACATCATATAACAAAGAAAACACTTTTTATCAACGTTTGTTTCTGTTCTTTCAGCAGCAGTTTCAACATTAGCAGTTGCTTTGTATAAATATAATCCCAAACAGCCACTCTTCTTCCTCTTCTTCCTCTTCTTCTTCCTCCTCTTCCTCCTCTTCCTCTTCCTCCTTTCTTCCTCCTCTTCCTCTCAAGGCGTGACTCCAGCATGCAAGCTCCGAGCCAAAACTCTCCACTCTGTGCCTATCAACCGTCCGGTCCGGCTCAGAGCTCCAGTCCAGCGCCAACACACACACACACACACACACACACACACACACACACACACACACACACACACACACACACACACCTCTGTGTCCTCGCTTCAGTTTTGAGAGATACGGAGCAGGAAACCAATAAAACCAGATCTGAGTGAAGGAAAAGATGGGGGGGGGGGGTGTTTGTGCAAAAGCTTCAGGCAGCTGCTGTCATTAAAATCAAACCAGAGTTTGCCGCTGAACAACAACAACAACAACAACACGACGGCGAGGAGTTCCCAGAATATTCCACTTTATTATTCTTATTGATATTATTTGTGTTTTCTATCTTTTCCTCATCACCCCGGCTTCTT
>NW_019523527.1:30072-31435 GCF_002814215.2 Seriola lalandi dorsalis | reverse complement strand
GGGGGGGGGAGTTGTAGGTAGTTCCTGTTCGGCTCCATCCTCAGTTTTTTGCGAGGCCTTGTCTTTGCAAGATGACGTGTATCCCTCTGTAGCGGGGAAAACTGAGACCACGGCGGGGTAAAGCTCTGAAGCCGCCGCCACGCATCACGGCGGGAAAACACACAATCAACAAACCATCACCCTGAGCTGAATGGCATTTTTCTGCACTGAATAATAAGTTAATTAACTGTAATTAGTCAGTGAGACATAGATAATCACAGTGGTGTTCTGTTAAATCTCGGTGCTGTCTAATTCCTGCAGCACCACAGGAAGTGGCCGTGCTTCGGAGCGTTACCCTGCAGTGCTTTGAACTGTATGTATAACTTGTGTATAACAAACTGTTAAAAATAAACCTGTGTTTAATTTCACCTATTAATAATAATAATATTACTACTAATAATAAGACCTACGACCGTAATAAGCTTCATTTGAGTATAACTTTCTGTACCTGAGAACTTAACGACATGTAAACTTAACACACCTGAATGAAGGAGCTCGACGGGGGAATAAATAACTGACCAGTGAGAATGTTTCTTAACTCATCACTAAGGTTTATTTTCTACTCTCTTTACATTTTGAATCATTGACTTCGGCCCTTTTAGTTACTCGGTCTGTTTCTGTATCGTTTGTTCCACAGTTAAGAAACGTCGAAGGTGGATTTAGTGCGACGAGCGCGGAGACGTAGATGTGCTTTAAAATACTGTTGCTGTAACAAGTCGGCTCTAAAAGAAAGAAAGAAAAAAAAAAAAGCATTTACTGGAAGTGAGTAGTGTTGCAGAATAACAGTCGCTTGCTTGTTGGCTTCAGCATCCCTTTGTTTTATTGTTTTAAGATTTACTGCCAGTGACCTCAGAGTGAAAGATTTTCTCTACGGAGGATTTTTAGTGACAAAATTAAAAGCGACTCGAGAGATTTACAAACAAGACGTGTGTCAGTGTGCTGGGATCACATGATGTTCACAGTTTTCCTGACGCATGTTTTTCTTTAATTTGCATGATTCCAAAACTTTAAAACTCCTTAATTCTGATGTTTGACCCCGTAGATCCCCATAAGATATCCATTTAAAGGTCGGCAGGTATGGGGGGTTGAAGGTGCCACCGTGCACGCAAAAACCCACAAACGCTCCAATTAAATAAATAAATAAATAATTAACGTTTTCTGACCTGGACGATCAGCTCATACCTGTCTGGAGTGGGCGTGGTCTTTACCTTTAGAAGCATGTTTCCATATTTTGCTGCCAAAGCAGAAAAAGGTGAGTTTAGAGTTGATTTTTTTTTTTTTTTTTTTTAAACGAGCCACAAATCCAGACTTTGTTCTTAAAACC
>NW_019523527.1:28760-29837 GCF_002814215.2 Seriola lalandi dorsalis | reverse complement strand
TGCTTCCTTCTCTGGCGATTTGATAAATATAGTGTGCATTCCTCTGTCACTGTAACCATAGTAACGAGATATTTCTTCATATTGCACAATCAACGATGCCACGATGCGGGGTGGGGGTGGGAGGGATTTGGGCGGTGGGCGGGGCTTGGGGTTTGTAGGTGAGGTAGTCAGTGTGATGTGGACCAGGGGTCACTGCTAGTTGGATCTGCACCCGTAGACTTCTCCCCGTCTCTGTTACATATGTGCAAAAAGCCATTAAAATGCTTTTAAAACGAAACACACTGTGTTCTGTCGTGTGTGTGTGTGTGTGTGTGTGTGTGTGTGTGTGTGTGTGTGTGAGAGAGAGAGAGAGAGAGAGAAAGTTGGATTATTTTCTCCTGTAAACATCTGAATCTCCACCTGCAGTTTTGTCCAGTAATCCAAATGCCTCATATATGAAATGTGTTTTCTTATACGTTATTTTATTATATAAATTATTTTAAAGTTGAAAACATCAGAGTTTAAGGAGGATCCTCTTGAACAGGGACAAAAAACTCACCCAAGTTTTATTTTGTTCACTCTTTCATCTGTTTTCAGGTTTGTACAGATTAATGCGTTTGACATTGAAGGGGTCGTTTCTCCTGGACAGTGAAGGCGTCACCATGAATCTGCTAAAAGTTCACATGAGTTGATAAGATCAACTTTATTGTCCTGAAGGAAGATTCGTCTTGGACACACACAGTATCTGCTACTCATCTCTACTCATGCAACACATACATTGACCTTTGACCTTTGACCCGACCTGTGTGCAGCGCTGACCTGTGTTTCCAGAACTCCACAATCACAAATATTGTGACTGCTGCTGTAGTTAAGGTGGCGCCATTTACTGAGAGCGCCGTCCAGAGAACAAGAGCCTCGTGTTTCTGTCGTCATGTCGATAAAGTTCATGTTCACACACACCCAAATATAAAACGTTGCAGTGCAGTTTATAAAATGTACAAGCTTAAACAAAACTATAATTCCAGGTATAAACCTCCATTATAAAGGATATGATATTCTGAGCTGTAAATTCTTGGAGAAACATTTAAAATCAAATCA
>NW_019523527.1:23715-27911 GCF_002814215.2 Seriola lalandi dorsalis | reverse complement strand
TGTGTGTGTGTGTGTGTGTGTGTGTGTGTGTGTGTGTGTGTGTGTGTTTGTGTTTGTGTTTGTGTTTGTGTGTTCTAACTGTTCTGAAAAAATCTTAAATATGCTAACCGAACTGAATAGATGCTAACTGTGCTAACTATTCTGAAAACATGTTAGCTACGCTAACGGTTCTAGAAAGATGCTAACTATGCTAACCGTCTGCTAGTCTCTGGTTCTGGTCTCAGACTCCTCCTCTGAGTCTGGATCTGACTGAGGCTCAAACATGAGGCTGAGTCTCTCTGATGTTTCCTCCTCTGACCATCTTGATACTCTCTGCTGTTTCACCTGTCCACCTGGAGCAACCAGGTGGTGGGCGGGGCTCAAGACCTGATCCAGGATCTAAGAGCAGATGAGCTTCAAATCCAGTTTTTATGCGTAAAAATCTAAAATCTGAATCATAGCAGAGGATTTTAACAGAGTTTAAAACATGTCTGGGACAGAATCAAACTGTTTCCTGTGACTGACTGTAAACCTGAGTGAGCAGGTGAAACAGTCAGTCGACCTGCTGCTGTTAGATCACCTCTGCTGACAGACACAGTCAGCTGATCGCTGCAGTTTAAGGTCACAGACAGTCACGTTGATTTGATGGTTTTCAGCTCAGTCTGTGTGTCTCATTATCTCTGAGCTCGTCCTGAATCTGTCGTCTCACCTCGTCCTCGTTCTCATCGTCTCGCAGATTAAATGTTGTGATTTCAGTTGCTGTCTGTTTCAGGAAAAACACTCGACAAACAACATGTGTGATCAAACTTCACAAAGACAACACTGAATACATCTGCTGATAAAAGATGTTTATTTCTTTTATTATTATTTTAAGTTTGTGTTGAATATTTAAACTCTCACTTTTATGGTTCAGGTTGTCAAAACAAAAAATTCTGTTTCTTATTTTATTTTTATCAAGTTGATTTTTTTTTTCTTTTTTTAAGCACCTTCTTTTATTTTATTGATGTTGTGTTCACTTGTTCTACTTCCTGTGAACGTGTTGCTGTTTTCCCCCTCAACTAAAACACTGGTTTAAATTGTGATGATGAGACGTTCACTGACACTTTCTCTCCGCAGGTCCAGCTCCTATCCTCCTGACTTCAGCACCGCGGACAGCTCCTCCCTCTCTGCTGCTGCTGGTATTTGTAGTTTTTCTTTTACTTCCTCACTGATAAAAACAAGTGAATGATTTTAAACTTACAGAAAAAACACAAAGTCCCACAACCCTTTGCGGCCGCGCGTCCTCTCCAGCGGAGCCGGGGTGTTTTCTCTCGTGCGTCGTGGTTTCCTCCCGAGTCCGAGCGGCACCAAGCGCGCGACAAAACAACACCATGAGAGCGGAAGTCTGCAGATTTGACCTTCAAAATAAAGTCAGGAATTTGGCAGCTGATGTGAAACAGTCATAATAATGATGAACTGAAATTAAACTCATCACAATGTGTCAGGATGTTGAATATTTAAGGTCTCACAAAGATCATGGCCGCCATGTTGAAACCATGTGATTTGACTAATTGATAAATATTAAAATGTTTAGGCCAAATATCATAAAGACTAACAATGAGAGTTAAAATGCGCACACACACCAGTGGTGGAAGAAATACTTAAAACCTCTAAATAAGTAAAAGTACAATGTAAAAATACTCCATTACAAGTAAAAGTAGCCTATTTGACGTCGTTCAGAAAGTTACTGAGATGAAACCACGTGAAAAGTTTTAGAGGGGAAACGTCTCTTTGGTGGAAAAACTCGTGAACATAGAAACATGATGAGGGACCAACCAAGTTTTTCTCAGAGGTTATTCTGTATATTTATAAAGTTATCGTGTGTTTTTAATGTAAAATCTTAATCTGTAAAGTTACTTTTCCCAGCTGGTATTTACTAAAAGTATAATCTACGTTTCCGTCCTTTGGTCCTCGTCTTGTTTTCTTACCAGTACCTACATTTAACAACCAGTAGAACCAGTAACTGTTTTATTGGGACCATAATCACACAGATAGATTACAGTGTGAATGATGGGATGTATTTTAAAGAGTCAACATGATCCCTAACCCTAACCCTCTCCCTGGAAACCTTTAATGTCCAGTATGAGCAGGGCGAGTGTTTTGGTTTAGACACGTGACTCAACCCGTTCTTCATAAGATCATAATGTTCAAAATCTTAATCTGCAAAGTGTATTTTTACTGCTGAAGTAGAAGAATATAAAGTAATAAAATGTGAAGTAATCAAGTGAAGTATCTCAGTTATTGTCCAGCCCTCCTGCCTGACTCAAAGGGCTTTTATTTTTGAAGGGTGAAAGCGGAAGCACGGTATAAGGCTCTGCTGTGGTTTCTCCTGATGCTGCTGCTTCTCAGTCCGACACCGAGCGAGGAAGCGTCACTGTGCTGAGGCTCGGCGGGAAGGGAGGGTCTCCATTAGGCGTCTGAAGTCCGGTGTCCTGACCAGCTGAGTCCGCCCGTCTGTCTGCCTCTCACCTGTCTGCCTGTGTCTCACCTGTCTGTCTGTCTGTCTGTCTGTGGGTGGAGGGAAAGCGGCTGCAGCGGGAGGATGCTCTCCTCCTGCCGGGAATCAGGACTTTCCTCTCCCGTCCTCCGGCCGGGATGCTGCGGTGTGATCGCGGGGCTTCCTCCCTCTTCTGCCCGCTGAAGTTGGATCATCTGCGGGGATTAAACATTTGTTTTCGTCGCTCTCCCTCTCTCCCTCTGTCTCTCTGCCTCTCTCCGGAACTGCCCGGTGGTTTCACAGAGGAAATAACCCGCTTCTTTTATTTTGTGACTCTGGATTATTATTATTATTAATTTATGATCTTTCCAGACCCGCCGCCCCGGACTCTGCTGGATTTTACGCGCAGCGCAGATTTGTGAATGAGCCGCGGCTCCTCCACCTCCCGCGCTGCGCGTTATAACGCAGGGAGAGAGGGAGAGAGGAGGGAGAGAGGAGGGAGGGGGGCACAGGAGTAGTAACCACGGCTGGTCCCGAGGTCGAGGATTAGTGTGAGGAGGGATTATATATTTTCCAGGAGCAGAATCCTCCATCGCTTCTGTTCATTTGTGATTTTTATTCCCACAGTGTCTCTGTGGCGTTTTGGACACGACGTGAACTTCTCCACACGCGCGCGGACATTTCCCTCATTTCTGATGCTTCATCCTTTCCTGAAAGTAAAATAGTAATAATTATTATTACTATAATAACCCGCGGTGTGTCTGTGGGTGGAGCGGATAATATTCCAGGCTGAGGCCGCAAAAATAAACTCTAAACTCTAAACTGATAAATAGAGAAAAGTTCTTCTGTCTAAATTGAGTCAGGTAAATACAACCGGGGGGGTGATGGTTCCTCTGTGAACACACAGCAGAGGAAACTCTGGTTCTCCCACTGAGATATTAAAGGAAATTACACTCAACCCGCTGAGATCGAACAGAAGCTGCCAGGTCAGCAGAGAGCAGCTCAGAGCGGCGGGAATGACTGATGTTTAATTATAGAGACGTGATGAGAGAAGATCATCAGTGAGAACTGACACAACTCCATCATTTAATGTTTGTAGTGGAATTGTAAAAGATATTTCAAAATAAAAGGCAGATTATACGACAGAGTCAGTGAGAGACGCAAAGTAAGAAATATTATAGGAGGAGTCATATTCATGAAGTTTAATTTGAAGTTATTTTATTTCACGTTTGCTGCTGCAGAAAGATTATAGAATAATAGATTATAGATTATAGATTATAGAAACACAACAGAATGAAAATGATTATAAACTGATTATTAAGCACCAGATGGAGAATAAACCTGCAGCTTCATGTAAAGACACAGAGAGAGATTAACAGAGAGACAGAGATTCTTTGTGTTTTTGGATTTTAAATTATGATAATTAATCGATACGTTTATTTATATATTTTGTCCTTGGTGGAAAAAAGCAGAAAAATAAAAAATGAAAACTCGGAGAAAATCAGATGTTTTTAACCTTTAAAAAGAATTGACATGAAAATCTCCAGTAATTATAATAATATACAAATATGATAATATAGAAATGATCAGTATGAATCGATCATCAGGTGATTATTAGATGAAGCAAAGGCCAACTCATCAGAGGAGAAATAATCGATTGATATCAGAGGACTGATAATAGATCAGCTGATCTGGTCTGAAAGATCTTGAACCAACAGGAGTGAACCAGATCCAGGACCAG
>NW_019523527.1:18693-21508 GCF_002814215.2 Seriola lalandi dorsalis | reverse complement strand
TCTCTCTCTCTCTCTCTCTCTCTCTCTCTCTCTCTGTCTGAAATCACTACTGTCTGAACAAAGTGGATCTGTGTGATCACCAAATACTGATATTTCTGATGCGTCGTGCGTTAGTTTTCCCATGAGCCTCTGGGAGCAACTCGTCATCTGTCACACCAACATGTGAAACGCTCACGTTACATCAGATAAACAGGAAGCGGGGAGACACGATCAAACACATCAAAACACCTTGTTGTCGTGGAGATAAGGACAATGTTTATTGTGGGATCTTTCTCTCATCTCAAACTAGTTCAGATGAACCTGAACTTAACCAACCCTTAGTTATAGAGGTGGGAGATCAGAAGAGAATGTTTGTGGTTGTGATGGTGTGATGATGTGTGAAATATGAATCCACATGTTTACAGCTGTGTCTGAAATCACAGTGTGAAAACTACAGGTACTCTACTTTCTGCTAACAATCCCACAATGCAATGCGTTCCATTTTATAGACGCAGAAATGATGAAATCAGTCAGTGATGAAATCTCAATGTGCTGAATAACGTCAGACTCGAGTTTCACACATTTAAGATATTGTGTCAGATGTAATATTTAAAGTAAAAGTGATGCCTTCACATGTCATCCGAAAACGTGTGAAAATCACACGTCTGTTTGTGACACGTTACATGTTTCACGTGTGTTTTTGTGAAGAATATAATGAATATATCAGAATAGAATAATATTAGATGATTAAGTACAGTTACAGTTACAGTTTCAAACTTAACAGCTACAAGTGAAGACACATTTTACACTTTAAGCTGATATTTCCCACATGACTTGAAGGCAGCACTAATATTTCACAAAGAGAAATCTGAAGACAGAACATGTTTCTTATTTTAACTCACAGCGTCTGTGTAGCAACATATATAATCTAATGACGTCGTGATGTTTCACAATCTGATGAAACAAATGAGGCCTGAGATGATCTGATCCAGCAGAGCAGAGATCAGGTGAGCGAGGTTTCACCTGAGCGAGAAGAGAGGAAACGCCGCTCAGATGAACTCATCTGAACACGCCGGCTGAGAACGCAGCCTGGAGAGAGGATTTCCTTCTCTGCCACAGATCGGCTCAGTGATATAATTACAGACTCGACAGTTTTCTGTGGATTTGTTGTGACAAACTCCAGAAAACGTTTCAAACACAGACGAGCCATGTTTCCATAAAAGCCTCCGAATGGTGGGAAAACCCTTTTTAAACCCCTGAACGCAGCGTGTGGATGTGCACGAGCTAATTCAACATTTAGTTCAGAGTAAAACCAGTTCACAAACACCCAAAACCCATAATCTGGATTATCTGACAGTCATAGAAGAGAGAGAGAGGAGCGAGGATCAGCACCAGCTCTGCAGCTCCTCGCAGGTTTTCAGCCTCTTTTAGCTGCTGGTTTTGGTTTTTGTATCTGGTTCAGTTTCCGGCAGCTGGTGAACACAGCGGAGCGTTTAGCAGCTAGACAGCCAGATGTTTCCGTCAGCAGCTGGTGGAGACCGAACACAGAGCTAAAGAAACACTGGAGATTCATCAGGTGAAACAAACCAAAGTTATAATACTTGTTATAATATTTTATAATGACTTTTTGTTTTCAGTTTCAGTTTAGTTTTAGTTTGTTTTTTAGCAGGTTCGCTGGTTTAGTTTAGTTTTTATTTGTTTCCGGGATTCGTTTGTTGTTGTTTAAAACATGTAGTCACTGAGGACAGATGACAGCGTCTGACTCGGCTAAAAAACTGGAAGATAGATTTCATATCCAAACAAAACACCAGGCTGATGTAACAATGAAATAAATAATAATTAATTTTGTTTATAGACGCCTTTCAAAGACACTTCACAACGCACAGTGAGAGATGAAAAACTAGCACAAAGGCATGAAATACAAAATAATTAAGTGCGATGCATAGAGAATAAATTAGAATAAATGTAATTAAATAAAATGAATATTATAATGATTAGTGGCTGGTGCTGGCATGACAGAGAGTTGGCAAATGTTTGATGCAATGTTTGAAATAAAAGACGAAAATTTAAAACTTTTTCTCTATAATTATAATATAATAACTTTTATTTTTATTTTATTTAACAATTTTTTTGTTAATGATATTAAACCTGAGACAAACACAACTCCACATGCATCATCATGTTGATCTGTAGCTGCTGCTTCATGTGTCACTGCTGTGAACTAGTTGTTAGTTAGTAGTTTTAACTTGATTAACCTTCGTTAGTGAACATCGTTACTTTGCTCCTTTGAATCGTTTTGTTTGGTTAAATTCAAACATGTGTAGTCACCGACTCTGTGTTTCAGTCAGTGAATGCATCACCGCTCACACAGCTGCAGTTTCAGTTCAGGATGAAAACCAGCCTGTAAAACACTGAGCGTCATGTTGGTGTCTCAGCGGCCTGTTTGTCCGACTGTGAGCTGCGTCTGTGGGTCATGATGAGCAGAGACACTGATGCGTTCACTGACAGTGGTGAGTCAGGGCAGAAGAGTTGTTCGTATGTGCGGTGAACGCTGGTTGATGTTTAGTTGCAGACAAAAGGTCGTTTCCTCTGCAGCAAGTTCAAATCAACTGTTACTAACATTCATTTCCTTTCATTTCCCTCCTGGATGTTTTTCCAGTCCGGAGGTTGTTGAGGCGGGAGAAAAGATTTTCGAAGCTCAGTAGGTTCATGTCATAAGTCGTGTGTGGGGAAGCAGCTGAAGCACCTGAGTGCAGGTGGCATCATGTTTCATTCAGAATTAATTGCTAATTGGTGGTTGTATATGAAGTGCTTCATTTTACATTTTGAATGGAGG
>NW_019523527.1:13120-18673 GCF_002814215.2 Seriola lalandi dorsalis | reverse complement strand
AGGAGGAAGATGATTCAGCGAGGTCACTCATTCATCCTAACATGGTCTCACACACACACACACACACACACACACACACACACCTGGTGTATTCACCGACACTAAACAGGGGATGAGTCATCGGAGCAGCAGGCGTGTTTGGACAGTTTTTACAGCCGGCCAGTCAGCTGCAGCCTGCAGTACTGTGTGTGTGTGTGTGTGAGTGTGTGTGTGTGTGTGTGTGTGTGTGTGTGTGTCTGTGTGTGTGTGTGTGTGTCTGTGTCTCGCACTAATTGAAAAGCTGGATGCTGCCTCAGCCGCTCGTGCTCTCTGATAGGAGTGTTAAATTTGTGTTTGTGCCAAATGATCCCTCACAGCTGACTGCAGGTTCACAGCTGTATGTGGAGAAGCCGCTTCACTGCTGCATCTATTTAAACACTAAAGACTTTGGTCAAAAACCTCTGATAAACACACATGAAGAAGAACTCAGTGCATCATGGAAGGTGTTAAATTATTGCTTCTATAGAAACTTTGACTTATTGTGCAGAAACTGAACAGATCCAACATGTTCGTTGTTGAGCTTTAAGCACAGTTTGAATTGTGGGTGTAGTACCATTTCTTAACCGTGACGTTAGCTGAACGTCTCCTCTGCTCGCCTCAGCTAGTTGAGACACTGTAGGTAAATGTAAGTAGCAGTAGCTAACCATCCAGCTTATTTCATTCACTTTTTCCTTCTGAGTGTCTGAATTAGATTGTGTCAAGTATCTACAGATGGACGCTAATGTTAGCTAGCTTCTACCTTTAGCCTTAAAAAACAGTTTAGTTAATTAATGTTAGCTAGCTTCTACCTTTAGCCTTAAAAAACAGTTTAGTTAATTAATGTTAGCTAGCTTCTACCTTTAGCCTTATGTTACAGTTTTCTAACTTAAGCTAGTTTCTAAGTTACAGTTTGCTAACTTGTTTCTAACTTTAGCCCTAAGTTACAGTTTAGCTAACTAATGGTAGCTAGCTTCTACCTTTAGCCTTAAAAAACAGTTTAGTTAATTAATGTTAGCTAGCTTCTACCTTTAGCCTTATGTTACAGTTTTCTAACTTAAGCTAGTTTCTAAGTTACAGTTTGCTAACTTGTTTCTAACTTTAGCCCTAAGTTACAGTTTAGCTAACTAATGGTAGCTAGCTGATAGCGCGCCCTTTCATCTCCAGTGCTCGTCATTTCATTAAAGTTTATTATTTCATGTTAATAGTTTATGTGTCTGTGGTGGTTTAGTTAGTCTTTTACTTTTTTGATATTAGCTTCTATAACAGACTCCCTCTTTGTTTTCACTCCTCCAATAGTCATTGTATAATTTGCGCTCCGGCTTTAAGCTCACGTTACCATGACGTCATCCTGGTGACATGTTTCAGACTTTCCTGTGTGCTGTGCAGGGCGGCCATCTTCCAAACATGCATCTTCTTCTTCAGTAATGAAGACACAGAATGCGAGCAGACCCAGGAACAGCAGTATTTGGGTTAGCACTGGCTGCAGGAAATGTCACTGTCACTGGGCCCAGTCTGATGCATTGGCCTTTTCATCACTACTGGCACCACAGCCGGTGCAGTTACAGTGGAAACCTGCCAACGCACCATTACACTGTAATGGATGGAGACGAGTCCTGGTCTCAGTTCAGGATGGAGAAGCTTAAAAATATCCTCGATGGGCTCAAGCAGAGCAGATTTAAATGCGTAACACTCGTTTATTCCGAACTTCTGTCACAGATTTGAGATCAGAGGCATCGGGTGTTAATGCTCAGTCTCATTCATTAGACTGTAATCAGCTGCTAAAAGTAGAGTCTGCAGCTGATTAGACATTTACAGTGCAAACATAAACCCAACCACGAGTTTTATATCAACTGTGATGTCACCAAATATAAACATACTAAAGTGTTAACGATCGACTCGTCGATTAAATATGTTCTGAGAAGAACCTAAATATGAATTTATGAAAATACAAACTTAACAAACGCCCATGCGGCAGCTTATCATGAGCCGTTATTGGCGGTGAGCTCTAGCGGCTGTAGGAACTGTGACCGTCCAGCAGGTGGCGGATTATAAAGAGCAACAAAAGCTGTGTCCCAGGTGAGGGGCCGCATCCTATTGGAGGACGCGGTCTGCGAAGACGTGGTTCTTCGTTTTATCATTTTTAATAATCAGAATTATTTAGGAGTTTATATTCTTTTCTTTTTTGTTAATTAGGTCGATGTAAGTGAATCTGAATGTTAGTCATTGGGATTTTCCTGATATCACTGACTGTGGTTGACTGTTCTTCTCTGTCGTTGTCGGTGTCAACAGTATTTAGTCACGTACAGTATGTGTTGACATTACGGATTAAATCAACATTTAAGACAGGAGGTGGATAAATAGAGAGATATTTCAGGATGCAGCCAGACAAACACTGAGATATTTCTGATCTGCATGTTTTCATCCAGTTGTCTTCAGTGTTGTTGTTGACTGACGTGTGTAAACAGCTGATCTACAGGGAGCCGCTTTCATTAAAGCAGCAGCTGCTTTATTCTGTAACTTTCTGTGAAGTTTTGTGTCTCTGGTGAAACAGACGTCAGTTTGACTTCAGGGTTGAAGTTGGTGTCTGCTGCACTGCGGCTGCTCCTCCTCCTCTTCCTCCTCCTCCTCTTCCTCCTCTTCCTCCTCCTCCTCCTCCTCCTCTTCCTCCACCAACTGTAGACGACTGAGTTGGTAATCACATTTACAGTCAGTCACTTAGCCAACGCTGTGACCCCGGCTGACTTCCACTGAGAGTCACAGGAGAATTAAAAACATCAGGCACTGCATCAGGAGCCAGAAGTGAGGAGGTCAAAGGTCACAGCAAAGAGAAAGTAAAAGAAAAAGAGAAGAGAAAAAATTAGCTGCTAAAAAGGCAGTAACAACTGACTTTTCTTAATTTTTTCTTCTTGTGAAATACAGTGGAGGAAATACTTTGATCTTTTACCACCAATATCAAGTATTTGAGAATATTCAAGTACTGAAAGTAAAAGTACTCAATACAGAAAAATGGCCCCTGTGACTATTACTATTACATTATATCATTAAATCTTTATTTTATTGTCTCAATTAATCAATTGATTGTTTGGTTTGGAAAAAATCAGAATAATGAGAAATGTGTTTGTTAATATAAACTTTAAAATAATCGGGATTATCACAAGTTAAAGAAGCGAAACGTCCATTTTAAATGAATGGATGTTAAACAGGAACATCGGTGATTCTACAGTTTATTGGTTTTTACTGGTTGTCGAGCATTTTTCAAAAATAAGAAACTCTGAGTCGGAAGCTGTGATTTTTCCACCTGCTCTCTTTTCTCCGTCTCTTCATCTCTTCAGTCTCAGGCTCCGAGTCGACGCATTAAATCCATGTAGAGTTTTTTTTTTTTTCCCTGAAAGCAGAAAGCGAGATTGTCTTTTTCTTTCTTTGGCTCTTTCATGGCCGCGGCCTCCCGGGGGGCGATCAGCCTTTATGTGGCTCTGCAGCGAAGCGTCGGGCTGCTGCAGTTATTATCACAGGCCGGATGCTGCTGTAAAGAGCTCACAAATCCACATCCCTTCAGTTCGACCTTCGGTTTGTCGGTTTTCATCCTGTGTTTGTTGGTTTGTGGTGTTCCTGAACTCCTGGACCTGGTTTACGTTTGGTTTGGCAGCTGCGTCGGAGTTCGACGGCATAAAAATCCAAATCCAGAACTGAATCAGCTTATTGAATCCAAATCCTTTCAAATCCCCTTGAACATCCAGGTTTGGGTTCAAATGACAACGATGCTGACTCGTTGGTCGGAGACGTTAAACCAGCAGCTCCTGTGTTAACGTCAGGTGTTTCACTGCGGCCACTAGAGGGCGCCGTCACCTGAACGTACACAGGTGTAGATTATGGACTGAAATGATTGACGCTTAACCTGTTTCAATTGTTGTTGTTGTTGTTGTTGTTTTTAAGATAAACGTCACCAGGCGATGAGTCGGGCTAACTTTGAGCTAACTTCGCTAACATTATCGACACTTCCTGTTGCTCAGTGAACTTCACATTAAAACATGTTTATTTTAGTGACATGTTGTGTTGTGCTCTCCTGCTGCGGCTCTGAGCTCAACAACAGTAATGAACAAGGTGCTGTCATACACAGAGGAGAGTCAGGAAACTTTAATTACACATCAGCTCCTGAACACAACGTCTGGTCTCAGACTAAAACATCCCCATCCATCAGGATCCAACTACTGCAGCACTGACTCGTAGTGTAGTGGTGGATTACTAGACATTACACACACACACACACACACACACACACACACACACACACACACACACACACACACAGTGGTTGTGTGCGTGTCATTGTCTCATATTTAAGGTGTGTTGAGGATGAACTGTGACTGAAGGATCTGGTTCAGTGTGTGTTCAGTTCATCAGGACACACTCTGTCTCTCTCTGTCGTCCTCTGTCTCTCCTCTCTCTCCTCTCCTGTCCCACTTCCTGTCGGGCGCCTGCAGGCACAACCTGACACACACACACACACACACACACACTCACACACACACACACAAAGGACCTCATTATGTTTGCTGTGTAGTTTTGATGGTATTTCTGCTCGACTGCATAAAATAAACCAGTCGTCTGATCGTCAGCAGCTGGAGAGAGAGAGAGAGAGACAGAGAGAGAGAGAGAGAGAGAGAGACAGAGAGAGAGAGAGAGAGAGAGAGAGACACAGAGAGAGAGAGACAGAGAGAGAGAGTGAGAGTGACTTGTTCAGGTCAGTTTTTATATATTCTGCATCAGTAAAATAATTTTCTATCTTGACAGTTTTGACTCCTCTGACTGAGGACAGAAAAACCTGTTTAGACTTCATAGCATTAGAAACACACACACACACACACACACACACACACACACACACACACACACACACACACACACACACAGTGTTGTTTGTGTTTCCAGTGTTCCAGAGTTGACATACAGATCACCTGAGAGACACAATGCAGTGGAAACATAGGAACACACACAATAGAAACAAGAACACACACACACACACACACACACACACACTGAGCTGCTCGATGACGATCAACATCAGACTGTTTTCTAAATCTCAATATCGATCATTGTTTTTTTTCTTCCTTTAAATGAACAGATTTCACTTCATTTCTATGAAAAACAAAATGAACAAAAATGTTTGTTTATTATTTTGTTGAAACAACTGAAAGACATCTGCTAGAGCAGTAAAGAGAATTTCAACCTGACTTTATAAATAATTAAATATAAAAATATAAAGGCCAAATTATATAAAATAACTAAATAAATTATTTAAAGCTCCATGTTTCTTCTTCTGTGTTTTATTTGAAGTGTTGATCCATCAGAAGATATAAAAACCATCTCAGTGTAGTTTTACATCTCCTCTCTCAGGCTTCTCTCTGCAGCTCTAGTAACAACAGGTCGGTGAGCCAATCAGAAGAGAGGAGGCTCTGAGCCTCTCTTCTGATTGGCTGACTGTTTTCTGAGTGATCCAATAAAAATAAAGCAGATTTCAGGTAAAAACACTCAGAG
>NW_019523527.1:7624-13015 GCF_002814215.2 Seriola lalandi dorsalis | reverse complement strand
GGGGCTTGGTGACTGCTTTGTTGTGACATCACAAAGTTCCAGAAGTCCTGACGGCTGGTTTTAAGGCTCAGTTTCTGAATACAGGCTGTGTGCATTTCTCTGTGGACTGAGGCTTTGATACTTTCACAGTATTAATATAGAAGCTAGAGCTGATCTATAATCACACTACACATGGACACAGACCTTTACACTGGAGGAGCTTTAACATATAGAAACAGATGAGGCTGTATTATGTGAAAATAAACGATTATGACTCAATTAAAGACACAAGACTTGATAAGAAAGAGATTTTTGCTTGTGGCATTTTGTTTTATATTTAAACTCTGAAGCAACAAAGTAAGTAATTACAATAGCTGTTAAATAAATGTTAGTTTTGCATAAAATTTCATTATTGTAGCTTTAAATAATAAAACAGGATAAAGATCTAATGAATTTACAACTCACTACGTTTCCTCAGTCACAGACTCTTTGTCCTGTGATGTAAATCAAATGTAGATGTTACTGCTGGTTGAGGGAGTGTTGGATTTCATGCATCCGTTAACACAGAGAGCAGAGAGGCTGTCGGTGTGACCTGCAGGCTCATCTTCATCACCACCATCATCATCATCAACCACCACAAAACCAACCAGGTCTGCCAGAGCCGCTAACACAGAGCTGAGGCTAACCAGCAGGGACACCTTGGGCATGGAGAGTGTTTGCGTGTTTGTGTGTGTGTGTGTGTGTGTGTGTGTGTGTGTGTGTGTGTGTGTGTGTGCCTGCCTGTGTGTGTATGTGTGTGTGTGAGTGTGCGTATGTGTGCCTCCCTGAAGGTGGAGAGTCTTCTGAAGCGTAGCGTAGCTCATTTCCCTCTCACCAGGGGAACACGCTACGCTAACTGGCTACACTGATGAAGAGGGGAGCTAGCGTTATTGTTATAAGCGCCGTTAGCGCCTCGGCTCAGTGATGTGTTCACTGGCAGCAGCAGAGCGATGCTGAGGGATGTGGGATGTTGTGAACTGAAGTTAAGTTAGCAGCTAGTGTGCTAACGTTTGGTTGAGTCAGGATAAAAGAAGTCGTGACAAATCTCTTGTGTTAATCTGCTTAAACTTATTGTGTGACATTTTATATTTGCTGCTCTGATTCGGACTTTGCTCTTTGTCTTTTGCATTGTCAGTGTTGACAGGTGTTGCGTTTGAGTCCCACTGGGATCACTCTTTTACTGACTTTAAACCAACCAGTTAGTCTTCCTCCTTCAGATTCTTTTCTCTTGTAAAATCAAAGCTAACTGTTTGAAAAGCTTTTGATTAAACACACATAATGTCGCAGGAACACAAGCTCAAGACAGTTTCACGTTTTATTCTATGACATAAAATACGTCAGTAAATACCCCAGTCTGTTAAAAAAAGGCCGGTTGCTAACGAGAGGCTAAAAGAGACTGCAGAGGGACATCACACGTCATCACATTGAAAACACGACACAGGTGGGTGAGCGTATGATTGCCACAAACCGGCATGAACCGAAGTCTCAGCTCCACCCACGCCCCTCCTCTTTGTCCATTTTCGGATTAGCTTGGAGTTAGGGGCGGAGTCATACACTGCCAAGATGGCGACGGCGGAGCAGCTCACTCTGAGCTTCAGAAACCTGTAGGTGATGTCAGGGAGGCTGAGTCCATCTTTATTTACAGTCTGTGCTCAGTGCAAACACAGTCTGAGCTGCTGCCACAGGGTTAAAGGTCAGGGTTAAAGGCCTCGCTCAAGGGAACCTCAAAGGTGAACACTGCTTTTTCACTTTCTCTGCACAGATTTATCTGCCAGGGATCGACCGCCGACCTTCTGGTCACTTCTCTAACTTAATGAGAACAAGGCCAAGAAGTCGCCGCACTTAGAAAAACAAACTTAGACAGTTGTCAGTTTCACAAAACACTTGGAGGATGAGGACTAGCTGGTTGGTTTGGTAACTTCATGTCTGGTTAATTTCCCCCCTCTGATAAATAGGGGGGGAAATTAACGCCAAATCAGTGCCCACACATAATTAACGGTGATTCCAGCCTCTCTGACAAGTAAGAATTCAGAAAAAGAAGAGCAATGAATTCCTCGAAGCCTCGTTTTATTTACATGCAGATCCTTCTTTTCGTCTGACAGGGTTTGTTAATGGCAGCAGCGAGCGGCGCGTACAGGCCTGGTGGCTCTGCGGATTCACAGCTCAGTGGTCTTCATTAAGACGATGACTAAGAAATTATCTGTCCAGCGTCCCACCGCCAATCTGCCCCACAGCCATGAATGTTCCCACGATCTGCTGGCACTCGAACACACCGAAGCACACACAGATTTACTCAAACGCACACAAACCCCTCAGGGTGTTATGTCACTCTTCAGTGCAGTTCTGAAAGGTCTGGAAACTGGATTTAAGCTACTTATTGTGAGGAGAAAGAGAGAGCGATAGACATAAGAGGAGAGACTGAACTCCTTATCAAGCCTTTAAAAGAAGATGTAGACTTTACTTCAGGAAAATGTTCTTTCCCCCGAGGCAGTTATTAGGCTTCTTATCCGTTTCCCTCTGGAGGCAGCAGATACCCCGCAGCAACTTTTTTGGGGGCAATTGTGAAAAGAAATATTTTCCTTTTCTTCCTTTGAGGATTTTTACCTCGCTGCCAGAAAAATGTGACAATTTCCTGTTGAATGGATTTTATTCGCAGCAGCGTTTTTCTCGTCTCGATTACACGACTGAACAGCTCGCTGCATCATTTCCCTTTTAAAGCCGCGATCAGAGTCGCTGCAGCTGAAACCGGAGCCAGACACTTACTGCTCTTATGGATTATAGTTTTATAGTCTGTGTAGTCGAAACATGGAGCTGATTTAAAAAAAGAAATAAGAGAAACGGCAGGTAACGTTGAGGCTTGTTGAAGGTTTGGAAAAGTGTCGTCAGTGTTGTTTTGTATGTCTCCTAGACTTGTAGACCTGGACTTGACTGCTCTGAGTCTTGACTCGAAAGACTTGTCACAACAATGATCTCAAACACAGCTTTGAAAGTTAAATGTTCATTTGCCGTGTCACTTTAAAGGTGAGCGTTCAGACTCGACGTTGACGTGTCCTAAATGACTTGAACATGTCTTGTCTTGGACTTCAGACTTGACATGGACTCGTCTGAAACGTCTTGTTTTGAAGACCTCAGACATCACTGCGACTTGTTTGAATGACTCGGGACGGGACTTGGACTTCGTCTGTAATGACTCGAGACTTGCCTTTGGATTTGCCTGGATTTGACTTCAGACTTCCTCTGACCGACGTGAGACTCAACTCGACACGTGACGTTTTGTCAAATGACTTGAGATTTTATTTTGACTCAACTTAGTGTTTGAGACTTGGACTTGTCTCAGGTGACTCGAGACTTTACTTGGACTTGTTTCAGAAACTTTAGACTCGACCTGGACCAGAAACTTAGTTCTGATCTTTTTGAGACTTTAGAATGAAACAACTGATCATCACTGTCTCACTAAACAGTCTCGTTAAAACACAATACAACCAATGATACTGGTGGACAACATGTCTTTAACTTTTCCATCTATGATCTGATGAAAGGTTCTTTCCTCAGGACGCCTCAATAAACCCACAATTAAATAATAATATATGAAATAATAAAATATGAAGTCTGAATAATATATGAAGAGTTTTTCCTCTTTGAAATTGTATTAATATAACAGACACTTGTTCTCAATTATCCATACTAGAATGACTGGGGGAAACAAGCTAATATTGTATTACACACACACACACACACACACACACACACACACACACACACAGAGGAGGAGATCCTCTGGGCTATTTATAGAAGCTGCCCTGATTTCACCATCTGCTATAAATAAAGTCACCTACACTGATTTTACTCATAGCTGCATGTCTGGTGTTTATGAAGCTGCCAGTAACAAACAGTAAACCTCATCCACTGCAGCAGCATGTGGCACTGAGGAGGTCAGAGGTCAGAGTGTGTGGCCTGTGTGACTCTGGACTGATGATGGAAGAAACAGATCAATCAGAAATTAAATAAAAGAAAAAGGTAGGAGGATCTGTGAACACACACACACACACACACACACACAGACACACACACACACACACACACACACAGAGCTAGTTGATTTATTATTCATATGGCATTTACAATATTCATCGGAGGATGTGTGCTCATTCCAGTTTAATTGGCACTATTAAAGTGTGTTTGTGTGTGTGTGTGTGTGTGTGTGTGTGTGTGTGTGTGTGTGTGTGTGTGTTCATTACCAATTAACTCCTATGATGAATGTTTCCCTGACTGCGTGCTCTCAGTCAGATCTCCCTGCCGGCAGCAGCCGCCTCTCTCCGCCTCTCTCCGCCTCTCTCCGCCTCGTCTCTTTGATCTGCTGCCGCTCGCTCGCCACCCTCTTCATTCAGACCATTTGTCACTCGGCCCCGTTAGCTGACGCCGCGCCTGTCACAGCCAACACGTCACACTGTCATTTAGCTAAGTAATTGAATTTTAGTAAAAACCTGTAGCGTCGCTCTCAGGTGACAGCTCTGTGTGTTTTGTTTAACCATCACCTGAATGATCCAGAGGGGGAGGAGCTTAAACATCCTGTGAGTTCATTTCTTCAACATCAATGCGTGTGCAGTGTGTGGTCGTTATGGTAACACGAAATGTCTTCGGCTGGATTCATAGCGGACGCAGGCTTGGGGTTTCAGAATGTGTTGTGTAAATAGACTGTAAATGAAGATGGACGTTGTAGCTACTTCACCGTCGCCATCTTGGCTGTGTCTGACTCCGCCCCTAACTCCTAGCTATTCCAAAAATGAACAAAGAGGAGGGGCGTGTGTGGAGAGGCCACACCCTCAATCTTCCATAACTTTAGTCCTTTGTATCAGGCTGTAAACATGTTTATTTCTGCTGTAAAGTTGGACAGTTTAACATGGGAGTCTATGGGACTGACTCACTGTTGGAGCCAGACTCTAGTGGTCGTTAGAGGAACTGCAGCTTTTAACACTTCAGTGTTGACTTCACCTGTCAGCCTCACCTTTACACCTCGTCTACACTGACCGGCTTTTTTATCAGCCTCCACACGAGACACAGAGATTGACTCACAAACACTTTAAAGGACCATTATGTACAAATACTAAAATAAATAATAATGTTTTTTCCCTCTGCCACACCACAGTTACAACTTATACTTACTATATACTCATATCACTTATCAATACTTTAAAAACTTTATTGGTATGAACAGAAACATGTTGTTGCCAAAACAGTTTTACAGAATATTCAAATACATGAATTATAAAATGTGTCACACGTGGAAAGAGATATAGATTTTTATTTAACGCAGTAAAATACAATTTGTTTTAATACAATATAACACAATTTGATTCTCCCTCTCTCTCTCTC
>NW_019523527.1:1696-3141 GCF_002814215.2 Seriola lalandi dorsalis | reverse complement strand
CTGCACCCGGAGCGCTCCCTGGTGGCGACGGGTCAGGTGGGGAAGGACCCCTACGTGTGTGTGTGGGACTCCTTCACCGCCCAGACCGTCTCTCTGCTCCGCGACGGACACACACACGGCATCGCCTGCCTCGCATTCAGCGCTGACGGACAGGTGACACACACACACACACACACACACACACACACACACACACACACACACACACACACATTGGGGTATTAGGGTGTTACAGAGAGTTTTGTTGGGGTATTAACGTCACATCATGAGATTTAAAAACAGGGTTTGGAAAAACAGAATCTGAAATAACGATTATTTTAATGAAATAAAAAACTTCAATAAATTCACTCACCATGAAAATAAGAAGAAACTTTATTGATCTCCGGAGGAAACGAGGAAACAGAAGAAAGAAACAGGTCGTACAGACAGAAGACACGGCGGGAATCAAATATATAAATGTGTGTCTGCTAAGGAGAGTGTTGGGGTATTAGTGTTGGACAGGGTATTAGGGTGTGTTGTTGGGGTATTAGGGTGTGTTGTTGGGGTATTAGTGTGTGTTGTTGGGGTATTAGTGTGTTAGTGTTGTTGGGGTATTAGGGTGTGTTGTTGGGGTATTAGGGTGTGTTGTTGGGGTATTAGTGTGTTAGTCTTGTTGGGGTATTAGGGTGTGTTGTTGGGGTATTAGGGTGTTTTGTTGGGGTATTAGTGTGTTAGTGTTGTTGGGGTATTAGGGTGTTAGTGTTGTTGGGGTATTAGGGTGTGTTGTTGGGGTATTAGGGTGTTAGTGTTGTTGGGGGTATTAGGGTGTTTTGTTGGGGTATTAGGGTGTTAGTGTTGTTGGGGGTATTAGGGTGTGTTGTTGGGGTATTAGGGTGTGTTGTTGGGGTATTAGGGTGTTAGTGTTGTTGGGGGTATTAGGGTGTCTTGTTGGGGTATTAGGGTGTTAGTGTTGTTGGGGTATTAGGGTGTTTTGTTGGGGTATTAGTGTGTTAGTGTTGTTGGGGTATTAGGGTGTTAGTGTTGTTGGGGTATTAGGGTGTTAGTGTTGTTGGGGTATTAGGGTGTGTTGTTGGGGTATTAGGGTGTTAGTGTTGTTGGGGTATTAGGGTGTCTTGTTGGGGTATTAGGGTGTTAGTGTTGTTGGGGTATTAGTGTGTTACAGAGAGTTTTGGGGCAAATGAAGACGAGTAATTTGTCCTTGGATCTGATTTGTCTTTTCCATTTTTGCTTCTCTGGGGTTTTTTGCTCCTCTGACCTTTGACCTCGTCACCACTGTTTTCCTTTTAATATAAGTTCTGCTTTGATGTTTTTCTGTCAGACAAACGCTACTCGGTTTTTTCCTATAATTATTATCTCTCTTCAAACAATGAGGTTTTTCCGAAGGACACATTTATCCGGGATAATTAATTAAGTAATTAATCACTGCAGATCTAAACTGACGGAGG
>NW_019523527.1:0-729 GCF_002814215.2 Seriola lalandi dorsalis | reverse complement strand
GAAGAAACTTTATTGATCTCCGGAGGAAACGAGGAAACAGAAGAAAGAAACAGGTCGTACAGACAGAAGACACAGAAGTATCCGTCACCTGCCGCTTGTATTTAGAGCAGAAGTCACATTTAAAACTCTCGCATCGACAAGTTGGATATGAAAACGTTTTTTAGAGCTGGTGTGTGTTTCTACAGAAAACACTCGTTTTCTATTCATGTCTTTAATGTCTTTTTTCCATTTGGATTTATAACTCTCTCTCTCGCCCTCTCTCTCTCTCTCTCTCCCTCTCTCTCTCTCGCCCTCTCTCTCTCTCTCTCTCTCTCTCCCTCCCTCTCTCTCTCTCTTTCTCTCTCCCTCTCTCCCTCTCTCTCTCCCTCTCTCTCTCCCTCTCTCTCTCTCTCTCTCCCTCTCTCTCTCTCTCTCCCTCCCTCTCTCTCTCTCTCATTCTCTCTGTCTCTCTGTCGCTCTCTCTCTCTCTCTCCCTCCCTCCCTCTCTCTCTCTGTCTCCCTCCCTCCCTCTCCCTCTCTCTCTCTCTCCCTCCCTCTCTCTCTCTCTCTCCTCTGTAGCGGTTAGCCTCGGTCGGCCTGGATGCCAAGAACACAGTGTGTATTTGGGAGTGGAAGAGAGGAAAGATCCTGGCTACAGCCACCGGACACTCAGACAGGGTGAGTGTGAATGTGTGTGTGTGTGTGTGTGTGTGTGTGTGTGTGTGTGTGTGTGTGTGTGTGTGTGTGTGT
>NW_019523526.1:0-1675 GCF_002814215.2 Seriola lalandi dorsalis | reverse complement strand
ATTATTGCTGAAGTTTTCTGTGTCTTGTGGTTGGTAACGATGTTTCTCCTCAGTGTTCACTGAACACATTTTTCTTAAAAGGTGTCAGACAAAGAAGGACATAAGACCAGAACACAGGCAGACTGGTCGTGGAGATTACTAAGTCATGGCGTTTGTTTTGGTGTGAGATCTAGTGAGATCTACAACCTTTAACATAAATATTCAGAAGTTGAATTTGGGAGTTTAGGTTTGATAAATACAACATCTGCAGTGGTTCATACTGGTTCCAGTAAATCAAACTTCCCACTTCACACACAGGATTGTTTCCTCCCTCTATCTTTCCTCAGCTCACCAAGATTTCAGTCATGGTCAAATAAAAAGTTTTCAGAATGTAAATTTCTTCAATATTTTTTTTTTCCTAACAAAGTTTCTCAATTATTTAGTCTTTGAACAAATAACCATTAAATCTTACTTCTCTCCGGTACAGATACGTTTCGTTTTCCTCATCTCTTTGGAAATTGTTTCTAGATGTAAATCATTCTTTTTCACATCAGACTTTTATTTTCTTGTTTTTCTCCCTTGACGAAAAAAAATGTCTTGTTTCTTTACTTACATGATTTGTCCATTTTCCACTTACCTTTTTCAAGTCTTCCATTTTCACTGTGTCATCTGTCATGAGCTTTTCTCTCTCTCTTTTTCCTCCATCAGTTTCACCCCTCTGTCTTCTCTGTGTCTCTGTGTAAAAATAAAACAGTAGAATTAAAGAATAAAATACATTTACCTTAATATTGAGAAATCACAGGATGTCGGACGGTTGATTTTAAAATGAGCAGAAAATGAGGTATAAAAATAAAACTGACAGTCTGATCAAATGAAATGTAATTCTCACTGTGAAATCCTGTCTTCCCATCACTAACTTACTATTTCCATTTAGATAATTCCCATTGAAACCAGTGAAGACAACTTGACTTTGACAAAGCACTGCAATTCATTTATGACTTACTGATGATGTTTTGTCTCTTCCATATAAAAATAAATAGTGATAGAATAATCATGATGGAAACAGCCAGAGTAACAGCCAAGGCAATAATAACAGAAGAACTGGAGTGGACCTTAAAGAAATCATCTGAAATTATACAACAAAGAAGAAAATTATGTTTATACAAACTACATTCCAGCTATTTGAAACTTAAACAGTTTATCCATATAAATTATATTTTTCCCTCCAAATCATATAATGTTTTACCTGGAATATAGAAGTGTGTCTCTCTGGTCTGGTTGATGATCTTCTGTTGGACTCTACAGGTGAAGTTGTTGCTGTGTCTCTTCTCCACAGTCACTCTGCTGCTGACAGTATAGAGGTCATCAGGACCTCTGACCGTCTCTGTAGGTCCAGCAGAGAGCAGCTTTCCCTCACCGTCCAGCCACAACAGCTCAGGCTCTGGATACCAGCCTTTAGACTCACACTGTAACACCACTCCCCCCTTGTCTCTGTCAGTCCCTGATAAACTCACGACTGGTGAGGCGGCAGCATCTGAAGCTGAGCAAAAGGACAATTTCAAAGCAATGGTCAGTAAATCAATGATCAAATGAATAATTAAGAAATATGCACAAATGAAAAACGTATAACTAGTAAGATAATCATTAGATATGTTTAAGTGTATTTGCCCTGCATTAGCATTGCCTTTAAAATACT
>NW_019523525.1:0-592 GCF_002814215.2 Seriola lalandi dorsalis | reverse complement strand
TGGCTTACTATACTATGACATCTTTTCATGTTTTTATGCCTTAGTATATTATGACGTTTTTTGGCGTTTTTATGCCTTACTATACTAACATTTTTTATGCCTTACTATACTATGACGTTTTTTGGGCATTTTTATGCCTTACTATACTATTACATTTTTCATGCCTTACTATACTATGACATCTTTTCATGATTTTATGCCTTAGTATACTATGACGTTTTTTGGCGTTTTTATGCCTTACTATACTATTACATTTTTCATGCCTTACTATACTATGACATCTTTTCATGTTTTTATGCCTTACTATGTGATGTTTTTTTGGCGTTTTTATGCCTTACTATAGTATTACATTTTTCATGCCTTACTATACTATGACATCTTTTACATTTTTCATGCCTTACTATACTATGACATCTTTTCACGTTTTTATGCCTTACTATACTAACATTTTTTATGCCTTAGTATACTATGACGTTTTTGGGCGTTTTTATGCCTTACTATACTATGACGTTTTTTTGGCGTTTTTATGCCTTACTGTACTAACATTTTTTATGCCTTACTATACTATGACATCTTTTCATGTTTTTATGCC
>NW_019523524.1:5044-7402 GCF_002814215.2 Seriola lalandi dorsalis | reverse complement strand
CAGATCAGTCGCATTGAGTACATCCACTCCAAGAATTTCATCCATCGGGATGTGAAGCCTGACAACTTCCTAATGGGGCTTGGCAAGAAGGGCAACCTGGTGTACATCATTGACTTCGGCCTGGCCAAAAAGTACCGTGATGCCCGCACACACCAGCACATCCCCTACAGGGAGAACAAGAACCTGACTGGCACGGCACGCTACGCCTCCATCAACACACATCTTGGAATTGGTAAGGTGGATCGCTGATGAAAACTGATTTGCCTACTGTTTTTCGATGGTGTGTGTGTGTGCGCATGTGGGGTATCAAGAACTGGTGCTAGATTAGATTGGATAAGGTTCCTCACAACACAGTACTGCAGTTACATGTTCTCAGGCGGTTCTGTTAGTACTAGAAAGCCCATATTAGACTTGTTGTGATTCGTGTTTGTTTACATTCTGTGTCTAGCCGCCATGCCACTGAGGTCCAAGTGTCTGAAAGTGGATAATCTAGACTAAAGCAGAAAGAAATACAACAGTCCTGCAGTCAAATGGAAAAGAAGTTATGAGATTTGTAAGCGTTTGTTGGTGCCATGAGTGACAGGCAGCTCAAGTCGCGTGTCTTCTGCTCCATCAGGGTGACACGCTCGCTCCACTTTGACAGCCGCCTCTAAACGCCATGTTCAATGTGTGATGCATCGGAGCTGGCTTATGATGATATCATCAGCCAGCTAGTCATCAGTTGTCTCTAGAATCTTTACTTTAATCAGTCTTATCCCTTCCGTGGAAGAACATATGGATTTGTTTTTTGTTTTTGTTTTTTTTTTTTTTTTAAATCTGTAGTCCTTACTGGTGCTCAACTAGCTCTACTCTGTTTGATCTTCGACGTTCCTCCTCTCTTTATCAGTCTTTTTGTTTATACACACCTTATCAGATTGTTTAGCGGATGCAAAGGAACAGAGCTCGCGACGGAGAAAACAAAGGAAATGCCAAGTGGGATAGAAAACAGGCCTGTGGTGGTGGTGGTGTTGTCATTTCAGTGTAATGTTCTATAAGACGTGCTGCAGAGCATTTTTATATGGCTAACCATTTAAACACATCCCCGTATCTCATTACAGTGTACTAGCTGAACAGTTGCAGACCCAGCAAGTTATTTATCTCTGATGTATTTGGGTTTTATAATATTGACTTTGGGTTAGATACTAACTGGAGGGACAAAGGTGAGAGTGACGGATGGTTCAGGACATGAGCTCAAGCTCTGAAGGGATACAACTGTCTCTGTTGTAATAGTTTAGCAGTTTTAGAAGTCAGTGTTTTAAGTGTTAAAGTATGAATGCACCAATTTGAATGTGAAACTTAATCAACCAGTAAGTGCTGTGATGTCCGTACCTTGGTTACACTTAAAATAGTGTTTTTATAAAAACAGCTGATGTTATTTTACCTCAAACAAGTTTCATTTCAAGTGTTGTCTGATTAACAGGCAACACAAGCTCCGCAGTAAGAAGTGCCACATTATTTATTTATGTCATCAGGAAATGAGCAGTCTGGATGAAATGCAAACCACACATCATGCAAAAAAATGACCTCAATACACTACCATTTACCCTTTCACACATCGATATTTGTAATTGGTAATATTGAATAGAATAGTTGAACCACATATATGGCTAAGCTAATTACATTTCTTTTAGTTTTCCATCTGTAATCATGTGGAGGAAAATAAATTGTGGCATATTCCCAGTTTACAAGATCACTACAACCCAGTATCACAAAAAGTCTGCTGAGTAGAACCCATAGGCCTTTTCATTTTTTGATGACATGAGCTGTATTTTATTCATCTGTTAATTGTGTCCATTACAAACCATTAAACCCTGTAACTTGCTATAATTCCTTAGAGACACATGGTTGAAGAAGTCAGGGGTTTTATCTGTAAACAAGGTCTGGGTCAATGGTCCTTTTGTTATGGAACTAAGTGGATATCCTTCAGCCTTTTCACTCACTCTCACATGAACTGTCCGTGCTTTCTGTCCACAGAGCAGTCCAGGCGTGACGACCTGGAGTCTCTCGGCTATGTGCTCATGTACTTCAACCTGGGCTCCCTCCCCTGGCAGGGCCTCAAGGCTGCGACCAAGAGACAGAAGTACGAACGAATCAGCGAGAAGAAAATGTCCACGCCCATCGAGGTTCTTTGCAAAGGATATCCTTGTAAGTGAAGTCTCTGTGTCGCCTCTGTGTACCGGGGCTGCAACACTCCCTGGGTTGTGACATTATCTGCAGCTGCTGTATTGGGTTTCCTCCGTATGGAATTGAACCCTAACAATGCACATGTTATCTAATTACAAAGTCAGCGTTTACTACCCATTCAGTGACGTTGTGTTT
>NW_019523524.1:0-471 GCF_002814215.2 Seriola lalandi dorsalis | reverse complement strand
GGTGGGGGGTGGGGGTGGGGGGCATAAAGCGTAGTTTGGATGGTTTTGATGTTGCGAGATCCGGTTTGACCCGTACTGTTTTTATTTGTCCAAATCTGTGCAGCTTACTTATGTGTTACACACCACTTCTCTTATTTACACTTATTATAGGTCATTGTTGATACTTTGAGGAATGGGGGGGGGGGTTCTAATGGGCGTGATATCTTCCCTTTCCACTGATGGGGCACAAATGCAGTGTAAGCATTAGCACTGACATAGCACATACCTAATAAAGACAACTCAGTTGGTTTCGCACCATTCAATTCCGCGCAGTTGGCTTTATGTTTAACAATGGATATTGAGAAAAAGTGAAGCCCAAAATATGATACCTAAAGCCCCTCGGTGTCTCCAGTCTTTCAAATCTCTACCTCTGGATTTGTGGAAAGGTGTTTCACCACTCTGAAGAAATATGTTTGTGTTTAGCGCCGTTTC
>NW_019523523.1:0-619 GCF_002814215.2 Seriola lalandi dorsalis | reverse complement strand
TGCAGATGCAGTTGAACATGCTAATGCTTCACTGGTAAATGTTTACCACGTTCACCTCCTTAAATGTTAAAATTTATTTGCTCAAAACTCAAAGTCCGGCTGAGGCTGTTGGGAATGTCATTAGCTTTCAGGTTTTTGATCATAAACCAGAGTATTAAGCATCAAAATCATCAAAGTTATTGCAATTCATCCTGAGGCAAACACAAAACAAATTTCATCACAATCCATCCAACTGTTGTTGAGATATTTTAGTCTGGAAAGTGGCAGTTTGACTGACACACCAACATTACCATCTCTGGAGCCATGCTGCTAGAGGGCTAAAAACTGCCCAAAAAGAATAAATGAGGAGAAAAATAACATCCATCAATATCAAGTTATGGATTTAATAAGTTTTAACATCCATACTGTTGATGATGTTCATTAACTTGTTTCAAAAGTTGATATGCAGTCGGGCTCAACAGCAGATGATGGGTTTGTGTTGTTGGAGTGCTGATTTCAATGATGCCAGAATGCCAAGGCCAATGAAATAAGATCTTCCTCCACCATAAAGCACCCACCTACAAAGTGCACCAACTAGAAACTGTGTAACTGATGAAGCTTGTTTGTTTTTCAAAGTCGT
>NW_019523522.1:0-584 GCF_002814215.2 Seriola lalandi dorsalis | reverse complement strand
AAACTGAAATATTGCTTTAAATACACAGTCTGTAACTTCTGCCTCTAGAGGTCTCTCAATCGAAGCAACAACCAAAGACGGCGTTAGGTGATGTCATGGAATCATGGGATCATGGGAGTTGTTGTCTTCACCACCATAACCGTAAGCTCCTTCCGGTTTGGATTCCTTCAGTGTCAGTGGTTCAGGAAATCAAACAGACCTGGTGATTCTAACCATTAAAAACACTGAATGAAGCAGTTTGACATTTAAAGTCAGTATTTGAGCGACGCTGTAGAGACAGAGACTCAGGGAAGAGCTGGAGCTGAGATTGATGCTAACCTTTGTTCTGATTGTTTCTCTGATAACTTATGAAGCAGACGTTCAGCAGGTTTTTACCAGCAGCTGAATTATCCACAGAGGTGTCCTCCTCTCCATAACAAACACACCAGGGGATTAAAACCAGTAGAAACACTCAGAAAAATCCGAGATTCTCCATCTCCAGCAGCTGGGAGCTGAGCTGTCTAACATTTCCTCAGCTTGTTTCTCTGATAACTTCAGATCCAGACGTCCGACGACTAAAATCCTTCATCTGGTTCAAATATAGA
>NW_019523521.1:19590-19685 GCF_002814215.2 Seriola lalandi dorsalis | reverse complement strand
TGTGTGTGTCTGGGAGGGGGGAGGGGGGGTGAGTAGGTTAAGACAGCCAGCTGTGTCCTCGGAGGTGGGCCACAGGTGTGTGTGTGTGTGTGTGT
>NW_019523521.1:11165-16903 GCF_002814215.2 Seriola lalandi dorsalis | reverse complement strand
AGTCTGTACCTGTACCTCTTTGTTTGCTCTATAAGCTGCCTGTAACTCAAACACCTCACCTGTTTAAAGGAAGACACACCTTCCACAGGTGATTCCAGTTTCCCAAAGATATCGTCTTGCCATTTTAAAGGCAGCAGAACCTGTGAAATCAGAAGACGTCAATATCATATAATTGATATATTAATATCAATTATATATTAATATCAATATATATAATAACTTCATGTCGAACAAGTAGCTCAGAGATGTTTTTGGGCCCAAAACCATTTGATGCTTACTACTATTAACTATCCCCATTCAGTACAAGCTGCTCTATCATTCCCAGCTCTTCTACACTGATAATCAGCCAGTGAGGATTAAAACTTTTTACTTTAGCCTCAGTCTTTTTTGCCAAGTTCACAATTTCAGGGAAAACCTGGAAATTGTCTGACGACTTTTCCAATCATAGAAAATGAAAGAAAAAGTCTAATGTACTTGGAAAATCTTTTTTTCACTTTTCATTTTAGTTTCTCCGATTTAAAACCCTGATTGAGAAGCGAGGGAGCAGCGCTGCGGGCAACAACATAGTTTAGCCTTTATTTACCTACGTGCTAATTACTCGCTAATAGCACTTTTTTACTTAGCATCTTTATTAGTGTCACTTCAAACCCAATGCTGCGTTGTTCAGGTAAAACAGACCATAATATGACATGACATGTTGTGGTTTACCTGGTTAATGACGTCACTTCCTGTTACTAGTAAAAGGGTTAAAGTGAGATAAAATGATGGACACCAGTGGCAGGAAATAATCTGAGCTAATCAACTTTGAATTGAACATTTAGCTAAAGTTCAGTCGAGATTTGTCAGGAGGGAAAATTATAGGTTCCTATAATACACGTCAATATGATAGATTAATAATGTTTTATTTTTGTAAGTTGTTGCGATCAATTTTTCATAATTCCATAATTAATGAAGCATGTAAGAGATGATTTTATAGAAAAGTAGAGCCAGTAAGGGAAACCTTTGTGTATGGTGTGATTCCTTTGATGAGTTGTTCCCAACCTAATGACTTGCAAAACAATTAAACAGCCAATGTTTGATCGATATCATTAAAATAAAAACGGCTCTACGGAGGCATTATCTGGTCGGATGTGGGCCGCCAACATTTTTGAGCTTTTGAAGTGGGTCATGAGTTGGAAAAGGTTGGGAACCACTGATCTAGATCAACACTGGAAATGTCCTGGAAAAGAGCGGGAACTCTGATCATGTATCAAAAGGAGCAGTTAGAGACCACAGCTTCGAGCCACCATTATAACTGTTCATTAGTGAGGCGATGGAAAGCTCAACAGGTGTCCGACTAAGAGGGGCGGGGCTTAGCAAAGGGTCACCCAACTGCACCTGTGGCTAAATAACTGGGGACACAGGAGACATATTAAACCCATGATCTGTAGACTGTCCAAGCTTCCAGTGTTAAAGTCCAGGCTGCAAACGTCAAGGACAAACGTTTCCTCTTTCATCACGACTTGACACTAAAACTGGAAATCTGAACGTGTCACGATGGATCTGCGTCGTCTCAGCACAACTGATGCGCTGCAGCAGACAGAAAGGAGAAAGATGAAAAGGAGTTTAAAGCTCTTTAGTTCAGTAAATGAATCTTCTCATGACGTGAGGACAAGAAAGGACGGACACAGCGGGAGCAGGAGGAAGAAGCTTTTCTGTGCTGATGATGAGACGTCTCAGTCGGCGTCTGCAGGGCTTTTTAAAACCAACACATTTCATTTATTGGTTAATTCTGCTGCTGCGTTAGTAAAATAACAGTTTATTGGCTCTAGTTTTGTCTTTAACATCAGTTGTTTATTCTGTAAAGACCTCACCTGAGCTTTTGAATGTTTGAGCCCATTTACTAAATATGTTTAGGCTTTATTACATTTTACATTTTACTGGGTATATCTTTATATGTTTGCTGCTTTTCATTTAATCTAAGAATCTTAAATCTCTGCAAGTGAATTTTTACAGTTTACTGTTGGTGTCTTGTTTCCTACTAATTTTCAACGCTGGTTTCTTTTTACCATAATATTTCCCTGAACTGAAGCATGACGGCTCTCAGGCAATGGACTGAAATACATCAACAATTAATATGAATAATAATAATAAACTTTATTTATAAAGCATTTCTCGTACGAGAGATGCAGCTCAAAGTGCTTCACAATAAAAAACGGGCGGATTGAAGGATTGAATGGACAACAGAAAGACAGTAGATGAAAATAAAACCAGAAACTGTAGGTTTCCTGGTGTCAGTTAAAATATTCATGGAGCATCTCTTGCAGCTCTTGGCAGCTTTTTCCATTATTGGATGTTTCGGATTTTACACAGACATGATCCCACCTGCAGAACTGATGACATCAGCCTCAGCTAACTACTATCCTACATGTTAGCATTGTCATTGAGTTTAACACTTTGTCCCAGAATCTCAGTCCAAACATCTGGACTTCACCACACCTGCAGACTGAATACAGACTTCGAACATGATGTGTAACAATGACAGTGCAAATGAATCGATAATAATCTGCAGCATATTTATTTTTGAAGACATTTTTTTGTTGTTGACGTCTACTGCAGAGTCATGTGACCCAGGTGTGAATGCTGACACAAGCCTGATGTTCAGATTAAGACAAAGACCAAGAGCCTTTAAAATAAAGAAGAAAATGTGAATCGTGACACAAAAATCCCCAAATGGTGAAACTCTGAAAATCACAAAGTGTTGATTCTTCATGTTTCGTCACACACACACACACACACACACACACACACACACACACACACACACACACAAACACACACACGCAGACAGACATCTGGCATCAGTTTGTTAGCCGTCGTGTTTGCTTGCAGCCGGTGAAAAATGGCTGTTTGTGTGCGCCGCCTCGCCGCAGTGTGTAGATCAGTGTTGTACGTACACACTGATCAACACACTGACTGTGGCCCCGGGAACATTTCACTGTTTGAACCGTTTGATTACAGCAGCATTTCCAGAACCACCCACGTTTAATGCTCTTTAGTCATGATTGATTCATAACGTACACATGTTCATCAGCTGTACAAACAACTCTGCGCTTCATGTGTTCAGTGTCTGTCGGGATAAAGATGGAGGCCGTGTGGTGAGCACAGTGTGTAAGTGCATGTAAGAGAATATATTTAGATTCAACTGGTTATATTTTCCCTCTTTTCTTCTGTAACCATCACTAATGAAAACATCATGTAACATTATGAACCATCAGGTGACTGACAGGAGGAGAAGTTCTGAGTCCAGCTGGACCTTTAGCAGCTCGCAGGGTTCTCCTCTCAGTAAAACACACCAGTATCAGCTCCATGGTCAGCCTGGGATAGAAATTCAGTCTCGGACTGATCCACTGGGTCACTGAAGGAGCCAGTTTAAACACTGATGGAGCCGGTAAACATGTAAAAAACTTTATGGATGTTTTGACGTTTTTGACTTTGTATTATTGTTTAAAAAAGCAATAAAAGACGATAAAACATCACATAAAAGCAAGTCTATAAAAATGACTTTAAGAAGTGATTTATAAGAAGTCACTGATTCTGCCTTAAAAGACGAAGTGTCCTGATGGCAGAACCACAGTCACCTTTAGATTTAACCCTTGACCTTGGGACGGCCAGAAGGGCCGGGGACCTAAGGGTGCGAGCCGGCTCACATGGGGTTAACATTTCTGTTACGTAGCTCAGGACTCAACCTCTAATATTTAATCTCCTGGACGTAGACGTCTTGAGTAAATCATCAGTTTGTCGTTCAGTCTGTTTGACAGTTTATTGCAGTTTGTAGTTTGTACTGGTTTGATTTCAGAGTCGGCAGCAACAGATCTCACCTGTAATCCGAGTGTTTGTGTGACAGTTGTCAAAGTTTCCTCAGTGTTGGTGTGTTTGACTTTGCGAACCCTCGCGGTCGTAGCTTCACCTCAGCTCTCAGCTGTGTGCAGGTTATTTGATCTGGAGGACGGACGGACGGACGGACGGACGGACGGACGGATGGACGGATGGACGGACGAGTCAGCGCTGATTCATGGACACAAACACCTCACAACAGTTCGACTGTCAGCTCAGTCTGATCCTTCACTCCCAACAACAACCACCTCCTCATATTTTCTTCTTATTTCAGATACAATGTACAGCAGGGAGGAAATCATACGGCTCCACAAACAACATAGAAATAGAGAAATCAGATCTGCTGTTGAATTCATTGATTTCATTTTCTCTCAGAAATAAACACATTTTGTTTTTGTTTGTTTGTGTTTCTGTCTCTGTGTGCGGCAGGTAAACAAGCTGCTGTAAACAACATGTTTTAGGACATCATCATCATGTGCGTCTCTTCCTCTTCCTCCTCCTCCTCCTCCCAGCAGACAGCAGCTCTGTGGGGTTTCCTGCGTCTGGAGGCAGCAGGTGAGGAGACTCTGCTCGGTAACCCGTCGTCATGGAAAACACACCTGCGCCGTGATTGGTGGAGAGCTGCAGCTGGAGGTGTGTGTTTTTGTTTTTCCTCTGTCTTCCACAGCGAGGTGATCAGCTGTGTTACATAACAGCTGTGTTCACGTCAAGCTCAGCGAGAAGGTCGAACTGAACGAGCTGAAATCAATGAGAAACACTGATGATTATTATTATTATTATCATTATTACTATTATAACATTAGGAGCCTCATTACATATTAACTGCATCAGATTTTGTCTGTTGAATCTGTGTTTGACCAGTTGTCTTAATGTTTCAGCAGAATTTAATCAGGTCATTGTAAATGAGAATCTTTCCTTAATGTGTAAAGGATAAATTAAAAACACTAGAATCGTTGTCTGCCTCCTCCACTCCGGTCACGTCCCTGTTTCTGAGTCGTACACAACAACAAAACCAACGAACTAACGAAGCTTCAGTGTCTCTTTGTAAACTCACGTTCACAGAATGCGACTCGTTTATTTTCCATTAGAAAGTGTATTAACTTTATTTCATGAGTCTTTGTCCTGATGGTGACGTCAGACCGTTTGGTTTTAATGACAACTTGTTGCTAATGGTCAAAACCTCCTGGTTAAGTTCTTTAATTCTCCTGTTGTTTTCAAATATTTTTATATCAGAAATCTCTTTTTTTTCACGTCACTGAAAATAACACAGATGGTTCTTTACTCCACTTTTTGCAAATGTAATTAATGATCATGATTTTCATTGAATTCTGGATGTTTTATTCAGATTTAGAGGCGATGGGTCACACTGTTGAAATGGTTTCAAAACACGATGAACTTTGACTAACACATTTGATGTTTTATAAACAGTCAAACGTTACGATACGAAGGTTTAACGATGAGATTTATTACATGACGTCTCTCAGACATTTTGCTTTTTGTACGTTTTTCTGTCTCTTTCCTTTTTGACTGTGATGTTTGTTTTTCCCGTGTCTTTGCTCGTGTTGACGTCCTTCACGTACCACCTCCTCCTCCTCCTCCTCCTCGTCCTCCTCCTCGTCCTCCTCTTCCTCCAGGGTTGACCGGGGGAGCCTTTTATACAATTACTGTGAGTACCATAATTTCATTCCCTCTCTCTGTTGGTGGGTAGAGGAGAATAAACGGGGGCTGCACCTGGAGAATACATAATGGATCAGAGAGCCAGAGATAAAAATAGCCGAGGACAGCGAGGGAGGGAGGATACATGACTCCATCCTCCTCCAGCAGCGAGGCCTGTGGTTTACATCTGAACCTCGTGTTGCTCT
>NW_019523521.1:5593-10310 GCF_002814215.2 Seriola lalandi dorsalis | reverse complement strand
ACAGCAGAAATAAACATGTTTACAGCCTGGTACAAAAACTGTTTTGGTCTCTAGAGATAATTTCTTCCTTCGTCACACCTGTTTATATAACTCACCTGTTTATATAACTCACCTGTTTATATAACTCACCTGTTTACATTTTATTAAGGACTACAGTTATGGAGAATTGAGGGCGTGACCTCTTTGAGTGACAGGTGGGTGAGCTCCACAGGCCCCTCCTCTTTGACCATGTTTGGATTTGCTGGGAGTTATGGGCGGAGTCAGACACTGCCAAGATGGCGACAGTAGAGCAGCTCACTCTGAGCTTCAGAAACCTGTGGATGACATCACAGAGGCGACGTCCATCTTTATTCACAGTGTGTGGGTCCACCCAGAGAAGGCGTCCCGGAGGAACCACATCAGCTTGGTTCCTTTCAACAGGGAACAGCGACTCCGAGCTCCTCACCGTATCGTAGCTGACCGGACAAATTTATGGAACAATATTTGCTGCCTATGTTTGTTCACCATGCTGAGGTTCCCAAACCAAGTTTAAATTGACTCAATAAAAGAAGATTCAAACATTTTTAAGACGATTTGTCAACGTTAGAACCCCCCGAGGTTTCTCAAGAACAACAGCTGCTTTTCTACAGAAGAGAATCAGGGCCACATGTGAAATTTCTTATTTATTTTCTATTTAAAATCTGAATTCTTCTTTCTCTCAAAACAGTTTTCACATGTGGTCCTGATCCTCTTCTGTACTTTTCTCATTTCTCACCTGTATGATTGTAAAAAACCTCCCCAGTGAAGGTGAAGCCGGCGTCGGTCTCACAGCTCTGATGTGTCGCCCTCGTTACTCCGCTCAGCAAACATTCACATTAGCTGAGTTTTAACCATCGCCAGAAGTCTGCAGATTGGAGAGCGTCCCAGCAGCGAGGGAAAAATCCCACGTGCCGGCTGCCAGCGACCAGAGCGAACAGTCCACGCAGAAATCAGATTCCTCTTCTTCTCTTTCATAAATCTCTGCAGACCGAACACCGTCCAAGAATTACACTTGGCACGTCGGCGACGGGCTGGAAAGACTTCAGCTGTAAACCGTAAGCTTTCAGTCAATCTGACAGACCTCCCAGATCATCCGCCTCTCGGCCCGGCCTCCTCCTGGGGAACGGATAACTCCCGGGCCCCGAGTTCTGCCTTCATCTTCTTTCAGAGCCGTGGAACCGGAGGAAAGAGAGTCGCTCACTGAAGCTTCAGCTCGACGCCAAACAGAGAAACGAACGGCGCCGACTCTCTGTTCGGCCGTCGCTGCTGGATCCAGTCCTGGACTCACCGTCCTCTGGAGTCTGTTGTTTCACACACACATAAAAAAATCCTGCGTCAGAAAGAAGAGACGAAAGCACTTCCTGTCACATGGTGTCAGAGCAGGCGCACGCTCAGCCTCATCACGTAGAACACGTCCCGTCGGCGCCACGTCGCCAACACGAAGCAGGGAGCAGGTTTAATCGTCTCACTGTTGATTTTTCATTTTGACGTTTATTCACTACGTTTCCAGGTCGTCTCATTCTTGTGACTGTGATAATATTTTTATATCCCAAAGGTCAAAGGTCAACTTCACTGTGACATCATAATGTTCTGCAAAAACACCTCTGGCCTTTATTCAAGTCTCAGGAAGGAGAGACTGCGAACATGTTTCCTGATACTTCGTGGCGAAGGAAAAGAAACTGATTCTACTTTCACGACGACGACTGAAACTAAATCAGAAGCATCTTTCAGAGTGAGAACTAAGTGTTTTACAAATTACATCAACAAATAAATACAAAGAAGTAACTGAGAGACTCATTAACTACTTTATTTAATGCAACCTGCAGACGTGTATTAACCAGCATCTCTTCTTCAGCTGTTTAACTGCTGGTGCGAATGAGCAGAATCTTACACTCACTAACAACAATGCTGGGACTGGAGAGCCAATCAGCTGCTGGCAGCCTGACGAGTAAAGCTGATTTGGGAGGTGCCGTCTGGTGGCTTTCAAAGGAGGGGTCAGAGGTCACTGGGTCACGCGATCAGGAGAGTGATGGACAGATTACGAGAAGGAAAGGATTTCTTTTCGTCAGCCAGGTGAAAAACAACGTGTGTGAAGTGTTAAAGGTTCAAAGAAGAGGAAGCGGCTGAGAGTCGTGTGGCGGCGACAGTTGGTCAGATTTTCCTGGCTCCTCCCCTGACGATGAAAACAAACGCTCCCGGCTCCTTCAGATGAGAGACAGAGCCGTGTGGGTGGTGTTTTGTGCCTGGGCGCAGAGGGGAGGAGTCATCGGTGTTTCCATCACCTGAGATTAGCGAACTTGTACTCTCACTAAGAGGCTTCCCTCCTCGCCGTGACCTCTGACCTTTAAAGACTGGGATCCCTCAACGGCAGGCTGGTAAACAAACATGTACATGGTGACATCACTCATTCAGTCACTCACCTGAACTCACACCAGGTGTTGTCAGGATAGATCTAATATATGACATCTATCAACACACACCGCTTCCTGATTGACTCCGCTGACCTGTGGCGTAATACGTGTGCCCGTGCGTAGGAATACGTTTGTTAAGCGGTTAAAAATGTAGTGCCAAAGGAAAATACGGAAGATAAAGATGAAAATATTCATATTGAAGCTTCATTTAAACAGATGTTTGATTGTTTCGTGGGCGTCTTTTAAAAGTGTCTGAAACAGGTTTTCTCTGGTGGCCACGCCCACAGCAGCTCATCACTCTGCCGGAGTGAAACTACGAACATAAACCCTGGACCAGAGTCTCTCTTTAAAGGAAACCACATGTTGTGTTCACTGCACACTGGAGCTTTTGGATGTTGTTGCCAAACTGTTGAGCAATCAGCTGCTGCTGTCACAAACACCGAACGAGCGCTGGACGAAATCCAGACCAGGAACCGTCGTACTTCCTGTCCTCTTCACCTCTGCTGGTTTTCAGAAAATCAAAGACTCCAACACCCCCCAGCCTCCAGAGGATGATGATGATGATGATAATGATGATGATGATGATGATGATGATGATGATGATGATACGGACTCTTGGGGCTTCACAGAGCTGTGGTGTTTGGCCGGCGGTCTGCAGGAGATTAACGCCTGGAGCCGCCGACCGTGACCTCGGAGAAACTCCATCTCCTCCATGACTGGGGGAGGAACCGACTGCACCGACCCGAGGGGGAGGAGGGGGGGAGTTATTTCTGCTCTTTGCTGATACTCCTGTGGTTCTTCGTGTTCTGGCTGTGGGTCACTTACACTATTTTGAACTTGTGGTAGAAAATATCTCCAGTGAAAACCACAGACTGTAAATAAAGATGGATGCCTCCTCTGTGACGTCACCCACAGGTTTCTGAAGCTCAGAGTGGGCTGCTCCACCGTCGGCGTCTTGGCAGTACCTGACTCCACCCCCTAGTTAACAAGCTGACACTGATACCTGCTATAGTGCTAACATATCAATGTAATAATACTAGAGTTTCACTCACCTCTAAAAACAGGAGCCCAGACTTCATTATGTTCTGTTAGTTAGTTCTGTTCTGTTGGTTAGCTAGTTAGCTAGTTAGCTAACCAATAAGAACAATTATCAGTGTGATATTATTCATTTATTATTATACTGATTATTTTATTGAAATGTTAGCACTAATTAGCAGGTATCAGTGTCAACTTGTTAGCTTGACTTGTTTACTAGCTAATTAGCCCATAATAAAGCATTGGGTTAGCCTTCAAGCAATGCAGCCAGATGTGCTAACGATGCTAACAAGAGCGTGTGCCTGTCACAGTAGTTAAACCGACATGCACTGAAGTCTCAGCTGCACACAGGCCCCTCCTCTTTTAACATTTTCAGTTGTAGGGGGCGGAGTCAGACGCTGCCAAGATGGCGACAGTGGAGCAGCTCACTCTGAGCTTCAGAAACCTGTGGGTGACGTCACAGAGGCGACGTACAACAGCAGAGACCTCGTCAGGTTCCACTTCCTGTCACCAAGACCAGAAACCTGAGGCTGCAGTGGACACAGACTGGATCAGCGTAGCCTGGACCGAGTGAGAGGTTCCTCCTCCCCGCTCCTGGAGCCACTGCCATGTGCTGCGCAGAGGTCAGAGGTCACAGAGATGTTAGTGCGCTACACTTGCAGGTTCTCATTAGCCAGCGAGGTCGTCTTATCCCCGAGGATTGTGGGTAAGGAGGAGAAACAGAAACAGACGGTGACAGAACAAAATCAACCTGTTAATCATTTTATTTAAAAAGCTGCTGGTGAAAGGTCAAAGGTCAACCTGCAGGGTCTGTCCTGTCACACAACACTCAGACTCCATCAGTGTGTTTTCCCAGGAGAAACACACACACACACACACACACACACACACACACACAAAGCCTTTTCTCTGGGTAAATCTGGTTGGGATGTCACAAGGTCAAACTCTGCATTCCTGAGCGGCAGAGTTTGGTTTAAATACACACACACACACACACACACACACACTGACACACACACTGACACACACACTGACACACACACTGACACAGAGTCAGTGATGTGGGTGAAGCTCCATCATTAGAAACATGAACTCACTAAAAATAGATCAGAGGGTCTGACTGTTCGTTTGAAATTATTCAGATTCGATTCATGTTTTTGTTTAGTGTCGTGAGTTTGTGTCTGTGTGTGTGTATGTGTGTGTGTGTGTGTGTGTGTGTCTGTATGTGTGTATGTGTGTGTGTGTGTGTGTGT
>NW_019523521.1:3976-4803 GCF_002814215.2 Seriola lalandi dorsalis | reverse complement strand
GTCGTCACGCGGTGGTCGTCCAGGTGTGTGGAGGTGAGAGGGGCTTTGAAGCTGACGTGCATGCTAACGGGCTAACATATATAATCAGGGGCCGCATCTTTCAGAGGACGTGGTCGACGGCGACTATGAAGACGACACACCTTCGGACATCGAGGCGGTCTGGACATCACCAGCTGTTTCTGCTCGTACCATTACGTCACAGAGCGCGGCTCCTGTCGCCTAGCAACCTTTACAACACTTCACGTTTTGTTAACCGAGACTTGAGGTTTGAAGTCTCTTGGTTGTAACAGTTGAACCTGAAACACAACACTGACATTTCACAGTTCACTCCTCAGACTCTTTGTCGGTGTCTTTCATTACCGTCACGCAATGCATCTTGGGATAGTTCGGACCACAAAGGATCCTTCGCTGCCCATGAAAAGAACAGATTTCTCAGCTGCATTTGAAGGACGCATCAAAATGGGACTAGTCTTCAGACGTAGCCTCTGAAGCTAACCGTTAGCATGGAGCAGCGGAGCCACAAGGGAACAAAAGTTTGTTTTTCCAAAAACGTCACGACTAAACAAAAGCAAGAACTCGAGAGGTGACGATGCGTTCATGTGTCAGTGTGAGAGTCTGAGCCTGAAGAGACACAGTGTCCTCACCGACGTGATCGTAGCTCCGCCCTCTTTGTCTGAGCAGCTTCAGCCATGCTAACGGTCCTGCAGGACTCACACAGAGAGCTGCCATCTGTGGAGAGCAGGACGCTGCCAAAGCACACACACACACACACACACACACACACACAGACAGACACACACACACACACACACACACACACACACACA
>NW_019523521.1:1589-3219 GCF_002814215.2 Seriola lalandi dorsalis | reverse complement strand
CAGACAGGAACATATTTAACACTTGGACTTGAATCTGTGGCGATCGCTGAGAGGGAACAACAGCTGCTGCAGCAAACAGCTGGACACCAACACGTTTCAATGGTGCTCAATCACAAAATACATGAAAATGGATCTGACAAACATTTATCATGTTGAGATAGAATAAACATATATGTTCCTTTAAATGTTTTCTTTATATTTATTAGATCCACAATCCGAACAAAGACAAGAACAAACAATTAAAACAAATAGATTCCCACTTACCCCAGAGCCCCGCACCACGAAGCAGGATCCGAGGTTATCGAGGTAACTTCCTCCTTCGTTCACCGGGTGAATCACCATGGTAACTGATGCTGAACTTCAGAAGATCAGATTAAAACCTTTCAACAGCCAAAATACGGACCAATCAGATACCTGGAAAACTGAGTCATCAATCCTACAGGATCCCGACGGGAACAAAAGAGTTTACAGTAACGTGATCAATAATAAAAATCTAAACCTATGAATCTGTTTTACGCCCTTGATGTCTGTGTGTGAGAGTGTGTAAGAGGTTAGCACCTAAATTTACTTTTTTCACAAAAATCAAAGTTTCTTTTTAAATTTCAACCTTTTTGTTTGAAAGATCCTGTAAAAACTTTGTTCATAAACATTTTTACCGTAATCAGTGATGAGTGTAATCCACTCAGGCCTACTGTTAGATCTCTCCATCGCACTCTGCCCCGCCCACCTTAGCAACCTCGGGCCAATAGAAACTGTTGTTACATGTGAAGTAGTGTTGTAGCAAACATTCAATATCAGGTTCTGTGATTGGTTGTGAAAGTTTAAAAACCTCAACTAACTCCACCCCACAGATGCTGATGACGGAGAAAACAAAGAGATATGAGGCTTAACGGCTCAGATACATGTGGGTTCACTATTTGGCAGGAAACAGATCACTTTTGCCTTTTTTTATATAATGTGTTATAACAGCTTATAAATTAACAAGTGAATTAATAAACTTGTTATATTTTCCGACTCTATTAATTTACTGGACAAGGAAAGAAAACATGTTGAAGGTATAATTTCAAAGTGTGACTTTGTATGATCATGTAACTAAAAAAACAAACAAATACAGCACCAATCAGTTTATTTGTATTTATATGTTTTAATGTGAGAAACACAGATGACAGACTTCTGCTTTATTGTTTATTCATGATCTGTTCTTCAGGAATTATTTCAAAATCAACAGAAATAGAGAAATAGAAATAATAAAATCTACATGTTGTCACGTTTCACTTTTTACGATTTTTGACAAATACTGTATCTCTCGTTGATTCTTACAAACAGCTGTTGCAGTTATTAGATCAGATCACATTTGCCTGAAAAACCTCTTGAATTCTGATCATTTCCTCAAAGTTTCCCTCTAAAGAGACTTAAAGTTAAAATGCATCTTTCCTCCTTTATACCAGTGACTCATACTGTACTCTCTGTGTTCATGTTGTAACTCTGAGACGCTCTGAAGCAGTAAATGTTAAAAAGGGTAAAAATCCACTACACAGTAACTACAACAGTGACATAATAAATGACAGTGAAATGTTGAATTTAAAAACTGATCAGTTTGTCATTGTTTGGTTTGTTTTTATGTCTCTAA
>NW_019523521.1:0-492 GCF_002814215.2 Seriola lalandi dorsalis | reverse complement strand
AGGTCTTCTTTTAAAAACTTTGTTACACATGGGACACTGACATGGGACATTAATGTTCCAGTGTGTAGTGATGCAGTTCTTACAGAAGTTGTGTCCACATGATGTAGTGACTGGATCAGTGAACACATCCAGACAGATGGAGCACAGGAACTGATCTTCAGATCTCAGGTTGCTGGCAGCAGACATGTCGACACACTGAGAGGGAAAGTGAAAATGTGAATAAAAAATGTTTTATTTACAGAATTATTCATTCTGTGTTGAGTATATCAATGATAATTAAAAATTAATGGTGAATTCTATACTTCAATTTATCTTTAATTCTCTCATGAAAAGAGGGGAACATCCTTTTTGATTAGTCCTCTAAGTTTATGTTAATCCTGTTCATAAATGATGCACAGGTCAGGGTTTATTAATACCTTCACCACCCAACACGCAGAAATATGCATTGTGTAATACTCATGTAGAATTGAAGTAGATGAGCTGACGTCAGCC
>NW_019523520.1:6463-7181 GCF_002814215.2 Seriola lalandi dorsalis | reverse complement strand
GTCTCATTACATCATAATAATTGGCTGGCTAACAAAACACTACCTACATAAACACACTGCTATTCTACGGTGCAGTTTCTTATTCAGTCTTAAAGTTTGCAGTTGATATTTTTATAATAATGTGAAAACAATGTGTGAAAGGGGTCGCTGGTAGCTTTATAGTAAATGCAGCCCATTGTTCAGCTGTCTGGCTCACAACTTTACGGTTTTTCTCATAGCATCGCTTTCCATCGCAGCAGGCAGGGAAACAAAACCTCTTGTAAACCTGGACTACAGGACCACAGCCATGTATCCGTAGAAATTCCACGCAAACTTTTCATTGCAAATGCGTTCAGTGCCAGAACTCAGCTCCAATCCAGAGAGTGTTGTGTCCTTTATAAAACACTGTGAAATGTACAGAGTTCACTTCCTGTCACACAGTGCATTAAAACGCCCCTCAGTGACCTCCTTTAACGTAATATAAACAAGACCCAGTTTCCTTAATATTTGGGAAACTTGATTGCAGCAGATGATTTCTTGACCGTGTAAACGTATAATCAAGTTTCTGATTTGACTTTTTACATGTGAGCATGTTCAAATAACTAAAAGAATTCGACCTAGATAACTTACACATTTACACATTTCATTATTTGTCAAATATATTACAATTTTTAAAAAAAGATCAGTAAACCGTGGATTCAAAATGAGGTTGATGTAAGGCAGCCATTTTACTTAATCC
>NW_019523520.1:0-452 GCF_002814215.2 Seriola lalandi dorsalis | reverse complement strand
ATTTTGTGATAACCTTTTATTTTTATTCTTATTGTTTTGAACAGTAAAGTGTGCAGGCTGATGGTGGGAGACAGGACGGTAGTGAATCCTGATACGTCCTTGTGCGTCTGTGGCTTCAGCTGAAAACAACCACTATGTGTTGCCTTTAATAATCATAAAGTAATTATTAAAGTGATTTTAAATGTAAGTATATGGATTTCATTGAGTGTTGATGTCATTGAGAGTGAAATGTTTAATTCTAGCAGCTCCTAGAATTAAAATGTCAAAGTCACTTAAGCGGACAGGAAGTGAACGGACTGGCAGTTGCTTGCATTATGGACACATGATTAATTCATCAAGGCGAGTAACTGGGATCTCTCCTATTCTTCTTCTCAATGAGCTGCATTTTCTTCCTTCAGTGCTTTATTATTATTTTACCTTCAAAATAAAAGACCACACACACACACACACAC
>NW_019523519.1:0-712 GCF_002814215.2 Seriola lalandi dorsalis | reverse complement strand
CAGATGTTGGCGTAGGAGGGAGCTGTGGAGCTGCTGGACCCTATGGAGACTTTGACCCTGTAGACGATCTTTCGGTTTGTTGTGAGACTTCTTCGTTCGTCTTCACTGGAGCAGTCACTCACTCTCCAATCATCCATGATAGAACAAGAGCTGAACAAGACTAGTCCTCTCCACTATGACTCCTGCACTAATTAGTAAGTGGGTGCCATCTCCCACATTTGGAGGAGGAACAGTACCTGGAGAAAGAGAGAGAGAGCAGCACATCTCCCACATTTGGAGGAGGAACGGTACCTGGAGAAAGAGAGAGAGAGCAGCACACCGTGCAACAGCACTATGGTCATAACACCCCCCCCCCCCCCCCCCCTCTGGTGGGTAGGTTAACACCGCAGTGATTTTTGCCTTCACTGGACGGACTTGCCAATGACCTACCTGCTTACCCAAATAAGTCACCGTGGCCTTGCCAAATTCAAATTTGGCAAGATTAAGTATAAGCTCTGCCTCTGTAAGCCGTTGAAAAACTGTTCTAAAACTGGCAATATGGTCTGAGCAGTCAGGTGAGTATATTACTACATCATCTAAATACACATTGCAATGGGGAACATCACCCAACACCCTGTACATTAAGTGCTGGAATGTAGCGGGAGCGTTTTTCAAGCCAAATGCCATTACAGTGTGTGACAAGAGTGGCGGTCATAGGGTGAGTTATGTTGCC
>NW_019523518.1:0-2451 GCF_002814215.2 Seriola lalandi dorsalis | reverse complement strand
ATACTAAGTCTTTTTTATGGCCTTTTATGCCTTAATATACTATGACATTTTTTGACATTTTTATGCCTTACTATACACTGTAGTTTTATTCCTTACCATCCTATGTAGTTTTTATGACCTTTATGCCTTAATATACTATGATGTTTTTTTGACGTTTTATGCCATAGTATACTATGACATTTTTTGACATATTTATGTCTTACTATACACTGTAGTTTTATTCCTTACCATCCTATGTAGTTTTTATGGCCTTTTATGCCTTAATATACTATTATGTTTTTTTGACGTTTTATGCCATACTATACTATGACGTTTTTTGAAGTTTTTATGACATAAAATACTATGTTGTTTTTTGACATTTTTTTGCCTTGCTACACTATGTAGTTTCATTCCTTAACACACTATGTTGTTTTTATGACCTTTTATGCCTTAATATACTATGACGTATTTTTGACGTTTTATGCCTTAATATATTACGATGTTTTTTTGACATTTCATGCCTCACTTTACTATGTAGTTTTATTCCTTAACATACTAAGTCTTTTTTATGGCCTTTTATGCCTTAATATACTATGACATTTTTTGATATTTTTATGCCTTACTATACACTGTAGTTTTATTCCTTACCATCCTATGTAGTTTTTATGACCTTTTATGCCTTAATATACTATGACGTATTTTTGACATTTTCATGCCTCACTTTACTATGTAGTTTTATTCCTTAACATACTAAGTCTTTTTTATGGCCTTTTATGCCATACTATATATACTATGACATTTTTCGACATTTTTTTTGACCTACTATACCTTGCCCTTTTTTGACAATTTTTTACATCACTATACTATGTCGTTTTATTCCTTACCATACTATTTCATTTTTATGACCTTTTATGTCTTGATATACTATGGTGTTTTTTTTGACGTTTTATGCCATACTATACTATGACATTTTTTGAAATGTTTATGACATAAAATACTATGACGTTTTTGACATTTTTATGCCCTACTATACCATGTAATTTTATTCCTATGTAGTTTTTATGACCTTTTATGCCTTAATATACTATGACGTTTTTTTGACATTTTCATGCCTCACTTTACTATGTAGTTTTATTCCTTAACATACTAAGTCTTTTTTATGGCCTTTTATGCCTTAATATACTATTATGTTTTTTTGACATTTTATTCCATACTATACTATGGCGTTTTTTGACATTTTCATGCCATTGTATACTATGACATTTTTTGACATATTTATGCCTTACTATACACTGTAGTTTTATTTCTTACCGTCCTATGTAGTTTTTATGACCTTTTTATGCATTAATATACTATGGTGTTTTTTTGACGTTTTATGCCATACTATACTATGGCGTTTTTTGAAATTTTTATGACATAAAATACTATGTTGTTTTTTGACATTTTTTTGCCTTGCTACACTATGTAGTTTCATTCCTTAACACACTATGTTGTTTTTATGACTTTTTATGCCTTACAATAGTATTTCATTCGATTACTTATCATACTATGACGATTCCATGACGTTTTATGCCTTAATATATTGTGATGTTTTTTTGACATTTCATGCCATAGTATACTATGACATTTTTTGACATATTTATGTCTTACTATACACTGTAGTTTTATTCCTTACCATCCTATGTAGTTTTTGTGGCCTTTTATGCCTTAATATACTATTATGTTTTTTTGACGTTTTATGCCATACTATACTATGGCGTTTTTTGACATTTTCATGCCATTGTATACTATGACATTTTTTGACATTTTTATGCCTTACTATACACTGTAGTTTTATTCCTTACTATCCTATGTAGTTTTTATGGCCTTTTATGCCTTAATATATTGACATTTTTTGAAATTTTTATGAAATACTATATCTTGCCCTTTTTTTTTTAAAGTATATTCTTTGGGCTCTTTTATGCCTTTATTTGATATTACAGTAGAGAGACAGGAAATGGGGAAGCAGAAAGAGGGGGAATGACATGCAGCAAAGGCCGTCTGAGGCGGGACTTGAACCGGGGCCAAATTCAGCGTGGACTGTACCCACTACACATGGGGCAACTGCTTAGACCACTACGCCACACGACTCCTCTACCTGGCCCTTTTTTGACAATTTTTTACATCACTATACTATGTAGTTTTATTCCTTACCATACTATTTCGTTATTTTGACGTTTTATGGCTTAATATACTATGATGTTTTTTTTGACGTTTTATGCCATACTATACTATGACTTTTTTTGACATTTTCATGTCTCACTTTACTATGTAGTTTTATTCCTTAACATACTAAGTCTTTTTTATGGCCTTTTATGCCTTAATATACTATTATGTTTTTTTGACATTTTATGCCATACTATACTATGACATTTTTTGACATTTTTATGCCTTACTATACACTGTAGTTTTATTCCTTACCATCCTATGTAG
>NW_019523517.1:0-652 GCF_002814215.2 Seriola lalandi dorsalis | reverse complement strand
AGTAGCGAGCTCCTGTGTCCACCATGACCCATTTTGTTTTCCCATTCACCTTCAGAGAAAAACAGGGAGCTGCCAAGCCCTGTAGTTCCCCTTCTGTTTGGCACCCCTATGGCTGCTGTGGGAACTGTCCCCATGAACCAAGATGTGCAGGCCATCCTCCTGGGGCCATATGTGGATTGGGTGCCTGCTGGGGTGGGTTTGAAGCTGCTCCCCCTGGGGGACCACCGCTTCTTCCCTGCTGCCGAGCATAGCTGTTATAAGGGCAATCATTGACCCAATGGTCCATTGCTCCACAAATAAAGCATCCCTTGTTTTTCACTCCCCCTGCTCCTCCCTTATTGCCTGCCTTCCCTCCTTTTCTCTGTCCATTGTTTTGATGATACCCTCCCTGGTTTCCTGGACCCTGGAACATCTGACCTGGTGTGAGTACTGGCACTGGGATATGTACAGGGTAGTAAGGGTATGGATTAGGGGAAGGGTTAGGAGGGGGAGATGGGGATAGGGAAAGCGCTGGAGCAGCAACAACATCTGTAGAAGGCATTTGCAGCATTTGTTTATGTTGCTTAGCACTAGCTTTCGTATCTGTCACCTGATCTCTAGCCTGTTGTAGCTGCAGCTTTAAGAGCTGACCTTTAAGCTCCTCCATCTCACC
>NW_019523516.1:0-761 GCF_002814215.2 Seriola lalandi dorsalis | reverse complement strand
ACAACCAACCAGAGACAAACAACAAACAACCAGAGACAAACAACCAACCAGAGACAAACAACCAACCAGAGACAAACAACCAGAGACAAACAACAAGAGACAAACAACCAGAGACAAACAACTAGAGACAAACAACCAGAGACAAACAACTAGAGACACACAACCAACCAGAGACAAACAACCAGAGACAAACAAACAGAGACAAACAAACAGAGAAAAACAACCAGAGACAAACAACCAGAGACACACAACCAACCAGAGACAAACAACCAGAGACAAACAAACAACCAGAGACAAACAAACAACTAGAGAACAAACAACCAGAGACAACCAAACAGAGACAAACAACCAGAGACAAACAACCAGAGACAAACAACCAGAGACAAACAACTAGAGACAAACAAACAACTAGAGACAAACAACTAGAGACAAACAAACAACCAGAGACAAACAAACAACCAGAGACAAAAAACCAGAGACAAACAAACAATACTGACCTTTGACCTTGAGAAACACTGCTGTCCCTCTCAGTAAGTCTCCGTCCTTGTAGACTCTACAGGTGTAGTATCCTGTGTCTGTGATTGTGAGGTGTTTCAGGTTCAGACTGAGGTCTCCAGTTCTCAGTGGATCTTTCTTCATCTCTGTTCGGTTTCTGTAAACCTGGTTCTGTTCTTCAGGTCTGTCAGAACCGTTCTGATACACATGGACCTTCCTGTAGTAATCGTCTATCCACTCCACTCTGACGTCTCCAGACAGGTGAG
>NW_019523515.1:0-829 GCF_002814215.2 Seriola lalandi dorsalis | reverse complement strand
ACACACACACACACACACACACACACACACACACACACACACACACCCTCTCTCAATCCATTTATCTGTTTCTCTGAAACACATACACATACATCACATATTCAAAGCCTGGATATTTCTGTTTCAAATTTGTTCATATTTCATATGTTCTGTTGTGTTGTCTTTTGTTGTTGAAGTTTTCAAAGTTGTTGCAGTTTGAACAATAAATGTTGATGAATCAGATGTTGACACACACACACAGACACACACACACACACACAACTCTTGGGGGGCCACCTGGTAGTCACATGGCTCATTAATATAACAGGTAAAAATACAAGAATTTCATGCATCGGCCTACAATGGGAAAATGGTTGAATCTGGTGCAATACAGTAAAAATGTCAAATGTCACTACTTTTCTTCAATATGAAACACTGATATTACAGAATGCATGGTTTTATACTGTAATGGCAGTGAGATTAAAAAATGTGGTTTGAATGGAAGTCTATGGGGCATTTTTGGCCACGAAGGTGTCCAGAGGGAGTATCTGGCACTACATAAAAAATACTCATGCAATCAAATCAATTTTGTTGTTAATCTTTGACATATCCAAGACTCTAATCACCACCAAAGCCTCATTCCCCTACTATTTATTATATGGAAAATAATTACTTTTTGGTGGGTTTTTTTTATAAATAATTAATAATTCAAAGAATTAAACTGGCATTTAAAGGGTTAAAATCCTGAAAATGATTGAATGTTTGGTAGTTTTGAACAAGTTTGAAGTTGTTCAAGTGATTTATGAAAAAAAAGCAGAAAAAAATATTGATGTATGAGGATTTTATTGCA
>NW_019523514.1:0-442 GCF_002814215.2 Seriola lalandi dorsalis | reverse complement strand
GGGCTTTATCTCTGTTTCTTAATTTAGTTTAGCTTTGTTATTTATTAATCAAATTATTTATTCTTTATAATAGATATAAATTGAATGTATTTATAATATTTATTAATTTTTTTATGTGTATATTTTCTTTTAAATGTAAATGAAATAAATAAAAAAATGTGTAAAATGCAAACAAATTTGTTTTTATTCAAACAAAATAAAAAAATAAATAAAAAATGAGATTGTTTTTAAATTAAATTATTGTGCACCAAAAAGCAACGTTTCAATCCTGTATGGATCTTCCTCAGGCCAAGGTGCAACAACAAAAGAAATAAAAGAGCTGGCTGTTATAACTGACTGTAGGAGCTGTTGCCTCTTTGAATGTCAGAGTGAGAATGAGCTGGAGTCTCCTCCTCCTTTTATACTGTTTCGTTTTCCTTAGGTTTCACTTTCCCCACCTTTT
>NW_019523513.1:0-507 GCF_002814215.2 Seriola lalandi dorsalis | reverse complement strand
ATACTATGATGTTTTTATGACATTTTATGTCTTACTATATTATGATGTTTTTTCACATTCTTACTATAGTATGACATTTTTGACGTTTTATGCCTTCCTATACTATGACGTTTTTATGACATTTTATGCCTTACTATACTGTAACTCTTTTATGACTTTTTATGCCTTAGTATACTATGACATTTTTTGACATTTTTATGTCTTACCTTAATATGACTTTTTTTTTTTTTACATTTTTATGCCTTACTATAGATTTTTTGATGTGTCTTATGCATTGCTATACTATGACATTTTGATGACATTTTTATGTCTTACTATATTATGATGTTTTTATGACATTTTATGCCTTACTATACTATGACATATTATGCCTTAGTATACTATGACGTTTTTTGACATTTTGATGCCTTACTATACTATGTTATGCTTTACTGTACTATGACATTTTTTGACATTTTTATGCCTTAGTATACTATGACATTTTTTGACATTTTGATGCCTTACTAT
>NW_019523512.1:2078-2319 GCF_002814215.2 Seriola lalandi dorsalis | reverse complement strand
GGTGACGGTGTGTGGTGACGGTGCGTGTGGTGACGGTGCGTGTGGTGACGGTGTGTGGTGACGGTGTGTGGGGTGACGGTGTGTGTGGTGACGGTGCATGACGGTAATCAGGTGTGGGGTGACGGTGTGTGTGGTGACGGTGTGTGTGGTGACGGTGTGTGTGGTGACGGTGTGTGGGATGACGGTGTGTGTGGTGACGGTGCGTGACGGTAATCAGGTGTGGGGTGACGGTGTGTGTGGT
>NW_019523512.1:0-548 GCF_002814215.2 Seriola lalandi dorsalis | reverse complement strand
GTGTGTGTGTGTGTGTGTGTGTGTGTGTGTGAGAAAACCAAAGCGTAAACACAGCTGATGCTTGATGGCGGAAGCTGCTTTGTTCCACATTCTTGTTGGTTTGGTTTTGAAGGTCAGCGTTTTGCTCCTCCTGACCGGTTCTCCGTCGGTCCTCGCTCCTGCTGCGTTTGTCATTCGAGTGGAAACATTTTCATGTTGGCCTTTCAGAAATCCTTACCTTGCCTTTTCCCGCTCATGCTGCGTGGCGTTACACTGATGCAAGTGTGCAGGCAGGTGTGTGTGTGTGTGTGTGTGTGTGTGTGTGACTGGCTCAGTGTCATTATTCCCTCTGTCACACAGAGACAAGACATCTTTATGGAAGTTTAATGACTCTCAGCTGTTTTCACACTCTGCCGCTGACTGATGTCCTCACACAACCACCATCATCTATTAAACATAACCAGTTATGCTAACGTGCTCATTAATTCTACTAATTAATGCATTAATCAGCGAATACTGTGGCTTTGTGTTAACATGCTCCTCTTCACAGGACACACATATGAAGCATT
>NW_019523510.1:0-2248 GCF_002814215.2 Seriola lalandi dorsalis | reverse complement strand
TTTCTATACTATGAACTATTTTTTTTTTTTTTATTTCTTACTATACTATGACGTTTTTTGACCTTTTCATGACTTATTATACTATGACATTTTTTTTCTATTTTTTTATGTCTTAATATACTATGACTTTTTTTGACGTTTTCGTGACTTACTATACTATGATGTTTTTTGACTTTTTCATGGCTTACTATACTATGACTTTTTTTTGACGTTTTCATGACTTACTATACAATGATTTTTTTTTTTTTTTTTTCCTTACTATACTATGACGTTTTTTGACCTTTTCATGACTTACTATACAATGACATTTTTTTTCTATTTTTTTATGTCTTAATATACTATGACTTTTTTTGATGTTTTCATGACTTACTATACTATGATTATTTTTTTATTTTTCATGTCTTAATATAGTATGACTTTTCAAAAAAATTTTCATGTTTTACTATACTATGACTTTTTAAAAAAATCTTCATGTCTTACTATAGTATGACTTTTTTAAATTTTTTCATGTCCTACTATACTATGACTTTTTAAAAAAAATATCATGTCTCACTATAGTATTACCTTTTTTGACGTTTTCATGACTTACTATACTATGAACTATTTTTTATTTTTTCATGTCTTACTATACTATGACTTTTTTGATGTTTTCATGACTTACTATACTATGAACTATTTTATATTTTTTCATGTCTTACTATACTATGACTTTTTTTTGACGTTTTCATGACTTACTATACTATGAACTATTTTTTATTTTTTCATGTCTTACTATACTATGAACTATTTTTTAGTTTTTCATGTCTTACTATACTATGACTTTTTTGACGTTTTCATGACTTACTATACTATGAACTATTTTATATTTTTTCATGTCTTACTATACTATGACTTTTTTTTGACGTTTTCATGACTTAATATACTATGACTTTTTTTTTTAATTTTCATGTCTTAGTTTAGTATGACGTTTTGTGACATTTTCATGACTTCTTATACTATGAACTTTTTTTGACGTTTTAATGACTTACTATACTATGATTTTTTTTTATTTTTCATGTCTTAATATAGTATGACTTTTCAAAAAAATTTTCATGTTTTACTATACTATGACTTTTTAAAAAAATCTTCATGTCTTACTATAGTATGACTTTAAAATTTTTTCATGTCCTACTATACTATGAACTATTTTATATTTTTTCATGTCTTACTATAGTATGACTTTTTTGACGTTTTCATGACTTACTATACTATGAACTATTTTATATTTTTTCATGACTTACTATACTATGACGTTTTTTTACTTTTTTCATGTCTTACTATACTATGATTTTTTAAAAAAATTTTCATGTCTTACTATACTATTACGTTTTTTAAAACGTTTTTCATGTCTTTCTATACTAGGATCTTTTTGGACATTTTCATGACTTACCATCACATTTTTTTTTTGCTTTTTTCAAGTCTTACTATACTATGACTTTTTTTTCAATTTTCATGTCTTAGTATAGTATGACGTTTTTTGACATTTTCATGACTTACTATGCTATGACGTTTTTTTCTATTTTTTTATGTCTCAATATACTATGACTTTTTTTGACGTTTTCGTGACTTACTATACTATGACTTTTTTTTTTACTTTTTCATGTCTTACTATACTATGACTTTTTTTTGACGTTTTCATGACTTACTATACAATGATTTTTTTATTTTTTTTATTTCTTACTATACTATGACGTTTTTTGACCTTTTCATGACTTACTTACTATGACATTTTTTTTCTATTTTTTTATGTCTTAATATACTATGACTTTTTTGATGTTTTCGTGACTTACTATACTATGATTTTTTTTAATTTTTCATGTCTTAATATAGTATGACTTTTCAAAAAAATTTTCATGTTTTACTATACTATGACTTTTTATAAAAATCTTCATGTCTTACTATAGTATGACTTTTTTAAATTTTTTCATGTCCTACTTTACTATGACTTTTTAAAAAAATTGTCATGTCTTACTATACTATGACTTTTTTTGACATTTTCATGACTTACTATACTATGACTTTTGTTTTACATTTTTCAAGTCTTAATATACTATGACTTTTTTTTTTAATTTTCATGTCTTAGTTTAGTATGACGTTTTGTGACATTTTCATGACTTACTATACTATGAACTTTTTTTGACGTTTTAATGACTTACTATACTATGATTTTTTTAAAATGTTTTCATGTCTTACTATAGTATGACTTTTT
>NW_019523509.1:6535-6930 GCF_002814215.2 Seriola lalandi dorsalis | reverse complement strand
AAAAAAAATTGATCTCCATCTGAGCAGCAAGTTACCCGCAGTGTCTAGAAAATAAAAGTGTGAGAAAGTTTTTTGCAGCAATGTTTTATTTCAAGCTATTGTAAGCTTTTATTCTGAAAGGTTCTTAAAGTTCCAAAGGTCAAAACTCAGATGGATGGAGCGGACATACGATGTGTGATGTGAAGAAAAAACCAGAGTTCAGTAAATCAGTCAGTCAGATGTATAATATCGACACCCTCTTAAAATAATGGCCTAAGTCATTTTTTGAGGTTTTTCAGGAAACACAAAAAACTCAACAAAAGAGTCACACTTTTGACATAGGCCATTATACAACCGGGGGTAGAATTGCATGTTCCCCTCAACTGAGGATTCAGGCGATTTTACCAGAGGTGGCC
>NW_019523509.1:0-531 GCF_002814215.2 Seriola lalandi dorsalis | reverse complement strand
GATGGTTGTTTCTGGTCTGACTGGTTTCCTGGATGCTGTTTCAATCTGTCTGACCTCATGTTCATCATTGACCTCTCCAGTCCCTCCCTCTGTGATGTAGAGCTCTGTGTAGATCTGCTTCAGAAGGGTTGGGTTTCCTGTTTTAGAGATCCCCTCAAACACACACTGGAACTTCTTCTTCAGGTTAGATTTGAGTCTCGGTCGGCACATAGCAGGAGATTCTGAAAGAACACAAAAGCACATTTTCTTAAAAAGGTGCTGCAGGTAACTTTTTCAGCTGCAAGAGGTGAGGAGCAGTGAGACTAATAAAACACTGTGAGTTAATTCTTACCCCCTCCTTCCCCTGCCATCCTGTTTCCTGAAACTACAGCAGGAACAAGAGATGCCTGATTACGACAAACTTCATGAGGCAGCTGATACCGCAATTTTTTTAAGTAAACCAATTTATTAAAAAATAACGTGTTAGCTGCAGTAACAGTAGCTACTGGCGCCATGTGAAGAGGAGGAATGTGTCTGGATACAGGCTGTGAA